>NW_011494815.1:3442288-3448359 GCF_000754665.1 Bison bison bison | reverse complement strand
TAGACAGCAGCCCACCAGGTTCCCCTGTCCCTGGGATTCTCCAGGCAAGAACACTGGAGTGGGTTGCCATTTCCTTCTCCAATGCATGAAAGTGAAAAGTGAAAGTGAAGTCGCTCAGTCGTGTCCGACCCTCAGCGACCCCATGGACTGCAGCCTTCCAGGCTCCTCCATCCATGGGATTTTCCAGGCAAGAGTACTGGAGTGGGGTGCCTACCATTCCTATTTCCTGGACTAGCCACGGTGTGTGTTCCATTCAGTAACAACCAGCGCTCTGTGCCAGGTTCCTAGCCCTCTGTCACCTGAGCTCACAGTCTGGTGGAGGAAACAAATACTCAACAGGTCATTACAATGCAGAGTGTAGTGTGCGGCGATAGAGACAGACTCAGAATGCTGTCAGAGCACAGGCGGGAGGCCTTGGACTCAACCTGTCTCAGTCAAGGAGAATTCTTTTGGAAGAGTGACAGGAGCCTGAGAATACCAGATTCTTACAGAACAGCAGGAGGCAGTGAGGTAATGAGGGAGGGAAGGCATTCCAGGTGAACAACTGCGTGAGGGCCCAGAAGTAGAAGGGATTCGGGAAGGAGGAGCTGTGGTGATGGTGAGGGGGGCGGGGGTTGGGAAAAGCGGGTAAGGCTCTTAAATGCTCACTTCTGGCTTTGTCTCCCCTTCTGCCCCTGAACTGAACTCCAACTTTCGCCTTCAAGACGAACCTCTAAAGCTGTCCTGTCTTTGAATCTGGAGGTAGTGAACTACAGCTTATCACAGCTTCCTCGGGGACTCTGCAGTGTCTCAGGCGCCTCTCTGCTAGACTTCTGTTCTGCCTCCTTTCAGTCATTTATTTACATATCTGAGGTCCTTTATCGCATCAAAAGACCCTTGGATGCAGTAACCATGCCCTAAATGTCCTTCTCTCTCACACAGCATGGCTTAGCACAGGTCCTTGTTCATTATCCAAAAAATAATTCTTGAATTGTGATCACTTGGCTAATTGGGCATTTTCCCGCCTTGGGATCAACTAGCAAAATTCTATTGGCTTCATGTGAGTAGAAGGAATCTTTAAAATTATCTATCAACATTTTATCAGCATAGCCAGTGTTTTTTTCCTTTGCCAAAACAAAAAGAGCTTTATAGATTTTAGTGATTATAAAGTTGATACATATGCATACATATAATGTAAGTAATACATAAAAGCGTTAGAATAAATTTAAAACTACACAAGATTCCATCTCACAAAGGCAACCACTGTTGATATTTCAGATAACAACTTTCCAGACATTTCTCTATAAATCCAGCTGTAATTAACATATCACTTTGTAAGAAGGTAGTTCAAAATACAACATAAGCTAAGTTTCAGAGTTATAAGTTTAAAATAATTTAATAGTTGAGTAAAATGTTTTTTTCTAGATTATCTAAATGAATTCTTGATGTTCTCTGAGGGATTAAGCAACCACTCAATATTTGTTTTGGAAAGTTCTACCTGCTCTTTCTCATTGAAGTATAATTTACATACCATAACATTCACCCTTTTAAAGTGTATAATTCAGTAGATTTTAGCAGGCTCACAGACTGCACAACTCTCACCAGAACATTTCATCATCCCCTATACCCTTTAGGCTATCACTCTCCATTCATCTCTCGCTTTAGCCCCTGGCAACCACTAGTCTATCTCTACGGATTTGCCTATTTTGGACATGTCATAGAAATGGAATCCTATAATGTGCTGTACTTGGTGTCTAGTTTCTATCATGTAGCATAAGTGTTCAAGGTTCATTGCGTTCTAACAAGAGTCAGTAATTCAGTCCTTTTTAAGGCTGAACAATATCATATTGTATAGATATACCATATTTTGCTTATCCATTCATCAGTTGATGGACATTTGAGTTGTTTCTACTTTTTGGCTATTATGAATAACATTGTAGTGAACATTCATGTAAAAGTTTTTATCTGAACATATGTTTTCACTTCTCTAGGTAGTATACCCAGGAGTAGAGTATATGGTCATATGGTAACTCTTTGCATAATGATTTAAGAAACTGCCAAACTATTTTCTAAGGCAGTTGTATCCTTTTACATTCCCACTATCTATGTATAAGTTTATGATTTCTCTACACCCTCAACAACAGTTGTTATCGTCTGTCTTTTCTATTATGACCATTCTAGTGGTCATAATAGAAAACACAGTGGGTATGAGGGGCTTCTCCAGTGGCTCAGCTGGTAAAGAACCTGCCTACCAAAGCAAGAGATGCAAGAGATGTGGGTTTGATTCCTGTGTCAAGAAGATCCCTTGGAGGAGGAAATAGCAACCCACTTCAGTATTCTTGGGGGCTTCCCTGGTGACTCAGTTGGTAAAGAATCTGCCTGCAATGCAGAAGACCTGAGTTCAATCCCTGGGTGGGGAAGATCCCCTGGAGAAGGGAACGGCAACACACTCCACTATTCTTGCCTGGGAAATCCCTGGACAGAGGGGCTTCAGTTCAGTTCAGTTCAATCACTCAGTCCAGTCCGACTCTTTGCAACCCCATGAATCGCAGCACGCCAGGCCTCCCTGTCCATCACCGTCTCCCGGAGTTCACTCAAACTCATGTCCATCGAGTCGGTGATGCCATCCAGCCATCTCATCCTCTGTCGTCCCCCTTTCCTCCTGCCCCCAGTCCCTCCCAGCATCACAGTCTTCTCCAATGAGTTAACTCTTCGCACGAGGTGGCCAAACTACTGGAGTTTCAGCCTCAGCATCATTCCTTCCAAAGAACACCCAGGGCTGATCTCCTTCAGAATGGACTGGTTGGATCTCCTTGCAGTCCAAGGGACTCTCAAGAGTCTTCTCCAACACCACAGTTCAAAAGCATCAATTCTTCGGCGCTCAGCTTTCTTCACAGTCCAACTCTCTTCACAGTCCATACGTGACCACTGGAAAAACCATAGCCTTCACCAGAGGGGCTTGGCAGGCTACAATCCATGGGGTTGCAGAGAGTCAACATGCTTGAGCCATTAACACCTTCACTTTGGGAGTACTCTGGGGGCTCAGATGGTAAAGAATTTGCCTGCATTGTGGGAGACCCAGGTTTGAACCCTGGGTTGGGAAAATCCCCTGGGGAAGGAATGGCAACCCACTCCAGTATTCTTGCCTTGAGCATTTAATGGACAGAGGAGTTTAGTGGGCTACAGTCCATGGGATCGCAAAGAGTTGGACACGACTGAGTAGCTAATACACTCAGTATTCTTGCCTGGAAAATTCCATGGACCAGAGGAGCCTGGCAGGCTACATTCCAGCAGGCCACAAAGAGTAGGACACAACTGAATGCACGTGAGTGCTCAAATACACACGCACACACACACACACACACAGAGTGAGTATGAAGTAGTATTTCACTGTAGTTTTGATTTGCATTTCCCTAATAATTAATAATATTCATGTGTTTATTGGCAATTTATATATCTTCTTTAGAGAAAAGTTTATTTCTTCAACTCCTTTACCCACTTTTTGTTTGGGATATTTATCTTTTTATTGCTGAGTTTTAAAAGTTCTTTAAAAATTCTGGATACTAGACCTTTATCAGATACAGGATTTGCAAATATTTTCTCCCATTCTGTGGCTTATCTCTTTAGTTTCTTGATACTATCCTTTGAGAAGCAAACATTTTTAAGTTTGATGAATTCTAATTTGTTATTTTTCTTTTGTGGCTTGTGTTTTAGGTGCCATTCTAAGCAATCACTATCTAATACAAGGTCATGAAGATATACACCCATATTTTATTATAATTGTTTTATTGTTTTAGCTTTTACATTTAGATATTTAGTCCATTATGAGTTAATTTTTGTATGTGGTATGAGAGAGAGGTCCAACTTCATTCTCTTACATTTGGAGATCTTGTTCGAGGACCATTTGTTGAGAAAACTATTTTTTTCCCCATTGAACTGTCCTGAGGAAAATCAACTGGTTATAAATATATGGGTTTATATCTGAACTCTCAATTCTATTCTATTGACCAATAGGTCTACCCTTATACTAGATCCAAGTCGTCTTGATTAGTATAGCTTTGTAATAAATTTTAAAATTAGGAAGTATAAGTCCTCTAACATTTTTCTTCCTTTGCAAAATTGTTTTGTCTGTTCTGGATCTCTTACATTTCTCTATGAATTTAAGGATTAGATAGTTTCTTAAAAACAAACAAACAATCCAGCTAGATTTTGGTAGGGATTGAGTTGAATCTATAGATTAATTTGAAGAATATTGCTATTTTAAGTTCATGAACATGAGATTCTTTGTATTTATTTAGCTCTTAATTTCTTTTAATGATGTTTTAGAATTTCAGTGTGTGGATCTTAAATTTCTGTCTTGAATTTATTCCTAAATGGTTTATTCTTTCAGTACAACTGCACATGGAATTGTTTTCTGAATTTCATTTTTGGATTCTTCATTGCTAGTATACAGAAACAGAACAGTATTTTGTATATCGATCTTGTATCCCACAATCTTGCTGAATTTATTAGTCTAAAAGTGTGTGTCTGTGAATGTCTTAAAATTTTCTTTATATAAGACCAGCCATCTGATAGTTTTACTTCTTTCTTTCCAGTCTGGATGTCTTTTATTTCTTATTCTTGCCTAATCGCCCTGGCTAAAAACTCCATTACAATGCTGGGAAATATTAAGAGAAAATCCTTATTTTGAGAGAAGGCTTTCAGGCTCTCACCATGAAGACTTTTTCTCATTTGAATGTTTGGCAATTTCTTCAGATAAAAATCCTATTTCCTAAAAGTTTTCAGATTATCTGCATTTAAAATGTCTGGAGAGGCGGCTCTCATGGAGGCAGCTAGCGCGAGGCTGTGGAGCTGCCCAGACTAGCAAATAATACAGTCAAGATGGCTAAAGGTGATCCCAAGAAACCAAAGGCAAGATGTCTGCTCATGCCTTCTTTGTGCAGACATGCAGAGAGGAACATAAGAAGAAAAACCCAGAGGTCCCTGTCAATTTTGCTGAATTTTCCAAGAAATGCTCTGAGAGGTGGAAGACCACGTCAGGGAAAGAGAAGTCGAAATTCGATGAAATGGCAAAGGCAGATAAAGTGCGCTATGATCAGGAAATGAAGGATTACGGATCAGCTAAGGGAGGCAGGAAGAAGAAGGACCCTAATGCCCCCAAGAGACCACCGTCTGGATTTTTCCTATTCTGCTCTGAATTCCACCCCAAGATCAAGTCTACAAACCCTGGCTTCTCTATTGGAGATGTGGCAAAGAAGCTGGGTGAGATGTGGAATAACTTAAAGTGACAGTGAGAAGCAGCCATACATCAGCAAGGCAGCGGAAGCTGAAGTATGAGAAGGATGTCACTGACTCTAAGTCTAAAGGGAAGTTTGATGGTGCCAAGGGTCCTGCTAAAGTTGCCCGGAAAAAGGTGGAAGAGGAAGATGAAGAAGAGGAGGAGGAGGGAGAGGGTGAATTAAAACAAACAAACAAACCTGTTGATCTGTCTCCTTGTGAATACCTTAGAGTAGGGAGTGCCTTGATTGACACACTTCTCATCCAAGAGGTGTCTGTTGCCCTCATTATGTTTAATTACCCAGTTGGATCATGATCATTTGTAGTCTCTCAAGGTGCTCTAGCAATTATCAGTGGTTTACATTAAGTGGCCATGGGTATCCAGAGCACCTGGAAACTGTTTCAAAGTTGTGCATATTTCCAAACATTTTTAAGGTGAAAAGGCTCTTGTGTTCTCCTCACTCTGTGCACATTGCTGTTGGTGTGACAAGGCATTTAAAGATGTTTCTGGCATTAAAAAAAAAATTTCTAAGGTGGTGTGTTAATTCTATGGTCATTGGCTAGAAATCCCGAGTTCCCAACAGTACATATCTATAGTCTGTAAAAAGAACAAAGCAACCGAGACACACTCTTGATGCTCCTTGCTTGGTATGGAGGCTGTGGGGGCAATGCCTTCTGGAGGGGCAGTAGCTCAGGGCCTGCACTGTGGGGCTAGACCTGTGGACACTGCAGTGGGCATCCATTTAGCTTCAGGTTGTCTTGTTTTTGTATACGGTGACATAGCATCCTGCTGCCATTCTTAGCTGTGGAAAAGG
>NW_011494815.1:3391703-3442141 GCF_000754665.1 Bison bison bison | reverse complement strand
AAAATAAATAAATAAATGTCTGGAATCTCGAGGCTATAGCCTTGCTACTGCTGCTGCTCTCGCTCCAGGGTCTGCTTGATGACTGCCTCCTACGAGCAGTGCCGCCCCCCACCCTGCCCCCGCCGCCGGTCCTTGATGCAGCTCTGTAACTCAATCTGCTGCAGCTCGCTACTGAATCGATTCAAATACCTTTCAGTTAATTCACAAGCATCTCTCTTTGAATATCCCACTTTTTTGAGGTTCAAGATGGTTTTGAAACCACTGCAGTTTTTCACCAATAAGGTTGAGATCCAACACCTTTTCATTCTTCAGTTTTCCCTTTTTTTTCTTGTTTGTGGGCCTTTGAGTTGCTTTTTTACTGTATGTATGGATGACTTTTTTCTTGTCTTACACTTTTTCCCTTTGGTGCTTTAGGCTAAAAGAAATGTAAGTTAAAACTTCTGGATTTATTTGGTGGTTCAGTGATCGAGAATCTGCCTGCCAATGCAGGGACACTGTAAAAATACCTGCTGTAGGAAGATTCTACAGGCCCCGGGGCAACTAAGCCCACAAGTGGCAACTATTTAAGCCCCTGGACCTAGAGCCTGTGCTCGTGGTAAAGTCCTCATGGTGAGGGACCGCTAGATCTCCAACTCACATGCCTGCACTCATCTTCTGTGGCAGCGGCAGTTCACAAGGTGACTCGCTCTTTTTTAATTCACTTTAAAAAAATTTCTCTTCTTCAGTTGAATCATCTCAATTGACCTAACTGCAAGTTTGCTGATTCTTACTTCTGCCTGCTCAATTCCGCTGTTGAGTTCCTTTAGTAAATGTTTTTATTTTGGTTATAGTGTTAATACTTTTCAACCTCAAATTTCGATTTGGTGTGTCTTTATAATTTCTATCTCTTTATTGTTATTCTCTATTTGCTGAGACATTATTCTCATTCTTTTATTTAATTCTTTAGATATTGTTTCTTTGCCTTCTTTGAACATAATTGTGTGTGTGTGTGTTAGTTGCTTAGTCGTGTCCGACTCTTTGCAACCCCATAGACTGTAGCCTACCAGGCTCCTCCATCCATGGAATTTTCCAGGCAAGAGTACTGGAGTGGGTTGCCATTTCCTTCTCCATGAACATAATTAAAAAGCTAAGTTAAAATAACTGGGTTTCCTCAGGTAGAGTTTCTATTGATTGCTTTTCAATTGAAGCATATTGTATCATATGCTTCACTATATGACACAGACTCTCTTTTTCTTTGCATATCTTCTATTTTTTTGTTGTTATTGGAAACTGGACATACCTAATAAAACAAAAAGCAACTCTGGAAATCAGATTTTCCCCCCATCCTCAGAATTTGTTTCTGCTATTCCCTGGAGTGTGTCAGGGCATGTTTCCTGATATGCCTTTGTATATCTGATTGTTTTAGCCCTGCCCTAACTAAAGCTCTCATTTGCATTCTGACTCTCCCTTCTGAGTCTTGCAGGCAACCCAGGTACCTACAAATATTGGGATTTATTGTTACCCAAGATTCCTCTGTGGTCACAGCACATTTTCACACGAGACACTTTGGATTAACTTCAAGATTTGTCTGGACATTTGGCTGAAAACTTCCTCCAGCTTTGGCTTCTGTGACAAAGACTCTATTTATTCTCCCTCTACCTCTTTCTGCTCCTCTTTGACTCTTTACTGGGCTCATCGTCTTGCTTGGGGTTTGCCATACTCTCACTTTTCTCTTTCTCCTCTCTCCAAATGTATCTAGTCTTCTTCAACTCTCTCCTCTCTGTAGCTCTTCCATGATGAAGTTGGAATGCAGTGATAATGAGAGTAAGCTTTGGAGTCAACCAGACCTGGGTTTGATATCTGGCTTGGACATTTACAAGCTGGGGAATCTTGGACAAGTTTATTTACAGCTCCATTTCTCAGTTTCTCATCTATCCAATAAGGATAATAATTATACTGCCTCAAGGAGTTTCATGAGGCTTAAAACCTTCATGTGCTCATGATAGAGTAAGTGCTCAAAAAATTAGCTTTGGGGTTCTACCGTCACTTAGACTCAGTCTATCCAAACCAAGCTCATAATTTCACTCCAAATAAACCCTTCTGTCTTCCATGCTCTCTAGCCCTCTAGTCTCCTCACTTTGTGAGTCACCTGTAATCTGGACTTGTTCACTAAGATGATGACTTCCCACATGAATCTAATATCACCAGAGCTTTTGAATGCCCGGTTTTTTGTTTTCTTTATTCTTGGAGCATCATTCACTTAATCCTGCTAACTTTTCTTTCAAAATATCCCTCTCCCTATCTTTTCTTTCTGCCTTCACTGACTGCTCTAGCTCCACCCTCATTGAACTCTGAGTGGAGTGACACTCCCTGATACCACAGCTTCCTATCTGCCTCACAGGAGCTAGATTCCAGGCAGCTTCCTGTGGTCCCTGTGACTCTTGTCCTTTTTTCTGGCAAGGTGGAGCCACACACTAGCCAGAGAAACTATGGGAGGGGGTTAACTGTGGGATTTGAAGGCAGGAGTTCTTGATTCTAGACAAAGCTCCGCCATGGACTTACTAGAGAACCCAGGCAAGCCCTTCATGTTCTTTGGATCTTGGTTTCCCAATCCATGCAGTGGGGATGCAGAATTGAACTGTTTTGAGTGCTCCTGCCAGCTCTGATGTATGCTGATTTATCACATGTGATTTCTTTCACACGCCAGGTTCGTTCATGGGGCTTCTGAGATATTGTTCTTCATTCTTTCTCTACTTTGATAGACTTGTCTTCTAAGGCAAACTCTCCTTTGCCAAGTTTTATGCAGACCTCATTTCCTGTCCCTGACTCACTGTTGGCTTCTTCCCCTACCCTGTAGCCTAGGGTGTGTATGCTGATACACAAATTTACTCTGATTGTTGGCGCAGCTTCTACTTCTGTTGTCACTTGGTCTTTCCAGAGAACCTCTGCATTATGCCTCTCCTATTCCATCCAGCTGCTACACTGATACATACAGGACTTCCCTGGTGGCTCAGACGGTAAAGTGTCTGCCTACAATCCGGGAGACCTGGGTTTGATCCCTGGGTTGGGAAGATCCCCTGGAGTAGGAAATGGCAACCCACTCCAGCATTCTTGCCTGGAAAATCCCATGGACAGAGGAACATGGTAGGCTACGGTCCAAGGGGTTGCAAAGAGTAGGACACGACTGCATGACTTCACTTTCACTTTCGCTACACTCATGGCCTGTGGGCTCTTTCTAAAGCATAAATTGGAACTTGTCACCACCTTGCTGAAAAACCTTCTGTGGCTCCGTACATCCCCAGAATAAAGTTTATTTCCTGAACCTCCTTTCGTAGGTTCCCACGCTCCTCTACAGTCTGAACCCAGCTGTTTCTCTGTTCAGTTGTTTCTGAAGGAATGATCCTTCCAACTTTTACTCTCTGTTCCCTCTGCCTGGACTGCACCTTTTCCCAATCCAAAGAAGGATTGCATACTTCTTTGTCTGTTGAAATCCTGCTTACCCATCAGGTCTCAGATCAGCTATCACTTTCTTGTGAAGCCTTTCATGATGTCTTTATTCAAAGCAAAGCCCTATTGCTTTCGGATCCCGCCAGGATGTTACTCATCCAGTAGAGAAGAATCACTTTCTTCTTCATATTATAATAAAGGCAAAGACAGTGTCTGTTTTAGGACAGGTGCTTGGCAGATATGGTCTTCACTGGTGACTCAGACAGTAAAGAATTCACCTGCAATGCAGGAGACCTGGGTTCAATCCCTGGTTTGGGAGGATCCCCTGGGGAAGGGAATGGCAACCCACCTCAGTATTCTTGCCTGGAGAATCCCATGGACAGTGAAGCCTGGAGGGCTACAGTCCATGAGGTTAACAAAGAGTAGGAGATGACTGAACAACTAAGCACACACACACTTGGCAGGTAGGAGGTGCTCAGTAAACATTTGTTGAAAAAGTGAATAATTTTTCTCAGGTTATCTGGCTTTAGACTCACTCCCCAATCAGGCTACTTGAGAGGCCACCTCCAATTTGTCTATCATAGAAAGATCTTCCCAAAGGGCAGCTTGGTTTATCTGCTGCCGAACCCAACTCCTGTTCATCCACATTTAAACAAAGGAACAGGAAGAAGCAAGGATTAGTGCAAGATCCGCATCACTGAGTGCAGAGACACCTACTAGCATGGGGAACTCTGGTGGAATTCTCTGCCAGTGTGCACAAAAGCAAGTGGTTGATGATGTCCACAGCCAGGATTTGCATTGGTTGAGCTGGGGAATCTGAACATTTGGATCCTTCCAAATACTAGGTTGTCAGAGCTAGAGCTGGCCTTCGAGATCACCATGTCCAAATAGATGCAGAAGCTAAAGCCCCATGAAGGCTTCCCTAGGTCACACAGCAGGTTGGAGCAGGGCTGAGAAAGAAACCCAGGGCTCTCACTCCTAGGTCTGAGCTCCTCCCTCTCCACCAGGCTGTGAAGTTTTGTAAGAATTGTTGTAACTCTTGAATGTCTTATTTCATGAACAGGGATTTTCTTAGAGCTGGATTAATATGACCTTGAAATGGGCACCAATGCTTTAAATTGCAAGAGCAGAAACACTCATGGATGAGTAAGAGAAAGACAGAGGGAGAGGGAGAGAGAGAGAGAAGAAGGGTGGGAGAGAAGAGGCAGACAGAGAGAAATACAGAGGGAATGAGACGTGGACAAAGAAAGAGAGAGAAATGAAAATGATCAATGATCGACAGGCAGAGGCCAAAAGAGAGTCAGAAAGAGACAGTGTGTGAGACAGAGGAAGCAGAGATGGTATGCTAACAGAGTCCTCCCTCTATTCTGCCTATCTCCTCCCTCTACCCAGCCCTGGGAAATGCTTCAAAGGTGAATACAGCTGTTTTCACTTTGGGTTCTCTGAGGCTCATAGGATGACATGGCCCCAGACATCCTAAGACTTTTTTGTTGGGAGCTGCAGCTTCAGCTCTTTGGGTGGCATATGCATATGAGGTGAGGATTCAAGAAAAGTGTTGGGGTTTATCCAGTAGCTTCTTCCAGGTTTCCTGGGGCTGCAGAAAGAGCTCAGTGGAGCAGGGATGTCAAGAACTCTGGCTCTGGTTTGGGTTTGGCACTGCCTGGCTGGGTGTCTTGAGGTTTTCAACCCAGGCTTTGGACCAGCTGATCCCAGAGGCCTTCAGGTTATAAAATTCATGACTGAGCCTTTGGATTTAAAGATAAATGGTTCTAGCTCTTCTTGGATGCTCAGCCATTACTTTGGAATTGTGTTTGCCATCAAGGATGTGAAAAGAGAAGGATTATACATCTAAGGAGACAGACTCCACATGTTGATACCTCCAACAACAACAATAACCACAACAAAATCTTGGTAGAAATGTTAAGTTACAGACCATCAGAGCTGGAGGAGCACCAGACACATCTTTATTAATTTATTCATTGCTCAGATGGGAGAGAGAGACACAGAAAGCCATTACCGAAGTAGAAGCTACAACTTAGATCTACTGGTTCCCAGCCATGTCCCAGGTGTCAGACTAAATGTTGAGTGGCAGGGGGTGGGGAGTTGGGAGAACACAACTGGGGTTTCATTGGCAATGAGAATAGCCAAGGTGCCAGAAACATCCCCAGATTTTGGGTTGGGCAGCACTTCTTTACCCTTCCCACTCCACACTTTAAGTTAGGTTGTTATTCAGAACTTGTTGTATAGTCCCACATCATTGCTCTAGGAGCTGAGAGGCAACTGGCTGCACACTTACCCTTCATTCACAAAGAACTCCGACTCACAGCTCCTCTGTCTCAAAGCCTTGCCAACTGTTTCAGCACTATCTTGGAGGAGGTTGCTTCAAGCTTTGGAGAGTGCTTGACAGTGGCTGAAGAAGGTAGCAGATGGGATAGTTGGGAAGGTGAAAGGGATGTTAAAAAGATGAAGGTCATTAAAACCTTATTTACATTACACACCACAAATCACCAAGTGATGGACCTGACTTCCAAAGGCATGCTGGGGCTATCTTTTTCTTCATTCCCTTACTTATTCATATACTTACTCATTTATTCAGTAACAAACCAACCAGTCATTATTGATGTACATGTCCAGGAGTGTTGATGCTGGTGGAGGTGGGTGGCATTGGTGGTGGTTGGTAGTGGTAAGGGGTGCTTTTACCGGTGGGTGGTATTGTTGAATGTTAGCAATTGTGGAGGCACTGATGTTGTGGTGGTAGTGGGTGGTAGTGATAGGTTGGTAGTGTTGGTAATGATGGGTGCTGGTGATGAGAGATGGGTGTTATTTGTGGGGGTGTATTGATGGGCAGTGGCGATGGCAGTGTTGTTGATGGGGTAACAGTGGTGGTGCCGAGTGGGTTATGCTGGTGGTGAGGGGGTAGTAGTGACAGGTGTTGTTTAGGGTAGAGGTATTTTTAATGGGGGTAATGGTAATAGTGATTTGTTGTTTATGATGATCATGGTTTTGGAGATGGTGATTGTGATGGTGTTTTTTAAAAATAATTTAAAAACCTTGTTTATTTTGGCTGTGCTGGGTCTTCATTGCTGTGCAGGCTTTCCTCTGGTTGTGGTGAGCAGGGGTTACTCTCTAGTTGCCGAGCTTGGGCTTCTCATTGTGGTGGCTTCTCATTGCTGGGCATGGGCTCTTGGGCATGCAGGCTTCAGCCTTTGTGATTTCCAGGCTCTAGAGCACAGGCTCAATAGTTGTAGCACGTGGACTTAACTGCTTCTCAGCATGTGGGGTCTTCCTGGACCAAGGATTGAACCTGTGTCTCCTGAACTGGCAAGTGGATTCTTTACCACTACCAGAGAAGCTACCAGAGAAGCCTTGTGATGGTGTTTTTAATGATGATAATGAGGTGCTGTTTTGAGGGGTAGTGATGGTGTAGGCTGCTGTCCATGGGGTCGCTAAGAGTCAGACACAACTGAGTGACTTCACTTTCACTTTTCACTTTCATGCATTGGAGAAGGACATGGCAACCCACTCCAGTGTTCTTGCCTAGAGAATCCCAGGGACGGGGAAGCCTGGTGGGCTGCCATCTATGGGGTCGCACAGAGTCGGACACGACTGAAGCGACTTAGCAGCAGCAGCAGCAGCAGATGGTGGGTGAGTGGTTGTGACTGTGGCAGTATTGTTGACAGAGGTTGTATTTTCTACTGCTGTCACAAGTTACCACAAATTTAGTGGCTTCACGCAGCACAGAATTATTGCCATATAGTTTTGTAGGTCAGAAATCCAATGTAGGGCTCCATAGGTTAAAATGAAGGTGTCAGCCAACTGAGTTCCTCTCTGGGGGCTTTGAGGGAAAAAATCTGTTTCTGGCCTTTTCCAGCTCTTAGAGAACACCTGCATTCCTTGGCACATGGCCCCCTTCTTCCCTCTTCAAGGCCAGCAATATCACAGCTCTCCGACCTTCCTTTTATTGTCAATCTCTAACCACAGCCAAGAAAGAGTCTCTGTTTTTATATACTCAGTGGTTAGATTGAACCCACACAGATAACCCAGGATAATTTCCCCATTTCTAGGTCCTTGTCCTTAATCACATCTACAAAGTTCTTTTGCTATGTAGAGTAATATATTTATAGGTCCCAGGGATTAGGCTGTGGACCTCTTTGGAGAGTAACTGTTCTATCATAGGACTTAGAGTCGTGGGGGTGGTGATGGTGGTAGTGATGATGATGCTGGTGGTGGTAACTCTGGTGGGTTTTGTTGACTGGGGTGTCAGTGATAGTGTAGTAATGGGGGTGGGTGACAGTGGTTGTAGTGATAGGGGAAGAGGTGATGGTGATGATGTTCGTGGGCAGTGGGTGTGATAGTGTGGGCAGGTGGTGGGTGTGATAGTGTATTTTTGAAAAGGGGAATGGTGTGGTAACAATGCAGATATTGGAGGTGGCAAGCTGGGCAGTGGGGACAAATCACCCCGTTTGGTTCTCAGTGTACTTGTAGTCTGGTTGAGAAGAAGGTGTGACCTGGCTACAACACCATAACTGCAGATGTACAATGCTCAGGGATGTGGAGAGGGAAATGAAGAGCTTTGGGGCCTTGGAAGAGGTAGAAGTTTGTGCTGGTTAGGGCTTAGGAAGTTATTCCTGGATCCTGAAGTGTAAGTAGCCATAATTAAAGAAGAAATCTACATAAAATAATAGTTTTATTGCTTTTATATTTGTAATGACTGCTAATTCAACAGAACCAAGACATATAGAAAAGTACAAATAAGAAAATTTTAAATTAACCGAAGTCTCACTTCCTAGACATAATGATGGGGGAGACACGTCATTTTCACATTCGGAAATGGAGGTTTAGAGGTTCTGGACTCAGGACATTCCCTTCCAGATGGAAGAAGCAGTATGAGTGATGGCCTGAAAGTGCCAGAAGGTAGGGGTTATTCCAGAGTAGCTGTGCCCATCAGCAGGCATGAGGATCCTGCCTTCCACTGGGGAAGAGAGAAGGCACATGGGGCAATAAAAGTGGACATCCTTCTGACAGAGTTGGACAGGGGTGGCTGGGGTGAGGGTGGAGCAGAATGGGCTCTCCCTCTCCCTGTCCTTCGTCCTGTGACCCGCCCGGGTGAGCAGATAAGCTTTGCGGATCATTGTGTTCTGTGTGTCACTCCCAGGAGCATATTGAAGTGTATCCAAGCAGGTTGCTGCAGCATCCCAGTGAGCAAGGGAGATCTGGAAAGGAACAAGATCGTAGTCCTTTTCTCTGCTCCCTTTGCACCAACCCCTCCGCTTTTGTGCCCATAAACAGAGCCTCCCAGATTCCCTGACATTTCTGTTTATTTGTGGATCTGTATGATGTCAAAGGAACATGCTTAGCAATGACCTTGGGGAAAAAGATCTCTCTGGGTCCTACTGAGATTAAGGGTTACTTGGAAGTTTTCAGTGCGGTTTGAGAGCAAAAATGTGTCAAAATTTTAAGAGCCTTTAAAAAAATTATACATTTCTTTTAAATTATTTTTGAGAGGACAGCATCATGTGGCATGTGGGACCTTAGTTCTCTGGCCAGGGATCAAACCCACATCTCCTGCACAGAGTCTTAACCACTGGACCCCAAGGAAATCCCTTAAGAGCCTTTTAAGGGTGATCAATACCAGATCTTTCCAGCCCTTCCATCCGTGTTATTTTATAAGTTGTGACAACCTTTTGTCAAGCAATATCTTCAGTGAAAATCCAACATGGAGAAGCCTCCAACAGAAAGGAGGCTTCTCTGGTTGAAGCAAAGGAAGAATTTCTTGCCTAGCTGAATCCTCGATCAACTCAACCCCAGCCAAGGATTGAAGTGTGAGATGGGGATGATCACATTTGTCTTTCAGGGCTGTAGGAGGATAGAATGTGATAATGCATGTAAAGCTCCCAGGATGATGTATGTAGAGCTTCTTGGCACTGTTCTAAGGCCTCCGCATGATATCTCATTTGGTGCTCCAAAAACAAACTCTTCCAAGGCAATATTATTATCCTACCATTTTATACATGAGGAAAATATATCACAGAGAGGGTATGATTTGCCCAAGGTCACGCAGGTCCCAAGTAGCAGAGCTGGCATTTGATGCAGGCACCATTGTGCCAAGACCCACAACCAACAGGGCCCTCTCCATTCCTGAAATCTCAGTTGTCACATCTCACTCCCTGGCTACAGCTCCCCTCTGCCCTTGCTCTTCCACCTTAGGGACACTTATAGGTGCTTTTATATCCTTTCCAATTTCACCCCCTTCTATTAGCCCTTCTTATCTTCACTTTATCATCTCAAATGCTTAGATTCATACTGGCAACCTCATCTGCCTCTCTGAGCCCCAGACCTACTACCACATCTGGTGAAAATTCGACTTCACCTATCTGGAATGAGACAAAAATCTCTTTTGAGAGCTAGCTACTTTGGAACCTTAGAAGGACTGTCAAAGTATTCTTCCAGGTAAAATTGCTCCTTTGCTCAGAGAAGCTCTTTTAAGAGCCTTTAGGTGTGACACAGGGGTGGGTGGAGCTGGGGCTGTTCGGGGAGGTTACTCTCAGGTCAGGCCCTGTGTACCTCTAGGGGCCTACTCACAGTGCTTCTACATAAATGGGACTCAACACATTGTGGAGCGTGTCCTGCTCCCTCCCGCCACCTGCACCCATAAGAGCCTTATCGGGAGAGATCACAAAGGATGCTTTTCAACACTACCTCTGGAATATGAGAGGAAGTTATACTCTTATCTTAAAATCCTCAACCATCTGTAAAATGGATTCCAGTGTCCTTACTCTGGACTCAAGGTCCTACAAAATCAGGTCCCTGCCTATCCCACAGGATCACACAGCTCCACCCACACCAACTTCCCGTCTCCCCGCAAACACCAAGCATAAGACAGCCTCAGCCTCTGCCTTTGCACCTGTGTCCGCTCTGCTGGGCCACAGACCCCTAGATCCCCAAACAGCCTGCTCCTTGATTTCATTGTCTTTGCTCAAATGTCACCTTCTCAGAAAGGCCTCCCCGACCTGCCTAGCTAAAATTGCATACTGTCACTTTCTAACTCCTCACTCTGCTTATATGTCTCTCAAGCCCTGATCATTATCTGATGTCAAAGTATAATAAGAGTCAAAGACATGACTGTCACACAAGCATCCAGTGGGATGTGCCAGTGATTTATTTAACTCACAGTGAGGGTATCGACAGGATGACAAAATTGGTTCAAAGAAAGTATGAGAAACATACGTGATCAATGGAGAAAGAGAGCTGGAATAAGTTTGCAAAGTTAAGATACTAAGTTGGTTAATGTCCTATAGCACAATGAAACTGCAACCTTCCTCCAGACAGAGGAAAGGGTACTTTCCCATTTGCATCTCTGCTGGACAAAAATCACTTGCTGCTTATCAATCTTCTTTAAGTTAGCATTTTACTTCTTAGAGTCTGGGTCCTAATCAATAGTAAATAGTAAGTCAAACAAAAGTTAATTTCCTAGAGCAGTGCTGTCCAAAAGGACTTTCTATTATGAAGGAAACATTCTGTTCAAAATAACTATGCCACCCAATATGATAGCCTCTCATGGGACTAGTCAGCTCTTGAAATGTGGCTGGTGTGACTGAGAAATAGAATTTTAATATTTAATTAAGTTAAATGAAATATCAATAAATTTAATCAATACATTAAATAAACCTTATGTCTTTGTATATACCAATGAAATATATAATAATGCAATATAAATAAAATATGATATAAATAATTTAATATGATATAAATATAAATTACATGTAAATATGTGATTTATTACATTAAATATATTTCATTAATTAATATAAAGTTAACAAGTTAAAATTAAATTTAGATGTCCACCATAAATTTTAGTGGCTAACCCATTTCCCAATTGGACAGCACATCCCTGAAAAGTCAGATGACATCTTGTTAGACAATGCTGTAGCTGAAAGGGAGTTATTTTTGTACTTTGAATAATTTTTATTAATTTTGACATCATATATTTGCTTTTGTCTTCTGTCCCTACTAGAAAGTAAGCTTCAAAATAGTGGGCACTTAGTGCTATTTTCTGCATGTCCCCAGTACATAGGAGGGGTGCCCAGAGCATGGAAGTCAAGTAAATAAGTAAATGTAAGGAGGCTGGAGTCTTACCAGAAGCTGAAGCAATAAGGGACTCCCCATGGTATGTCTGGCTGATAAACTTTAGCAAGAGCGATGCCTAATGTTTAATTTTAAATTGTCTTCTTATTCCATAAAGTAACATCTTTTCATGACCCTCAGACCTTCAGTGAACTTACATGGCTCTAATGGTTAATGGTTTTGGGTGGAGGTGGGGATAAGGGCTATGGGGAGAGGGCCAGGCCTGGAGGCAGGTGATGACATGCTGGGGATAAGGAGGTGGTTGATTTGGGTGCAGACAGGTAGCACTAGAGTGGACAGAGGACTCCCCAGAGAAATGGGAGCGCCTCCTGGGGATCCTAAAAATACCAAGCAGAACCTCAGGCACCATGAAGTTAAAGAAAGATGAATCTAGTTACTTACTTTGCATGATGTATTAATATTAGAGTAAGTGACCTGTAGACCTGTGAACAGTTTACTCTGGCTTAGAGGGTAAAGCATCTGCCTGCAATGCAGGAGACCCAGGTTTGATCCCTGGGTCGAGAAGATCCCCTGGAGAAGAAAATAGCAACCCACTCCAGTATTCTTGCCTGGAAAGAATCGGACACGACTGAGCGACTTCACTTCACTTTTAAGTGACCTGTAGTAACAAATGTCTTACAATCGCAGTGATTGAACATCAGCAAGGTCTCAGGACAGGGTCCAGATCTTAGAGGACAAGGTCTAGTGGGAGTAGAACTAGACCTTGTAGTAGAACATCTATTTACATAGAGTGAAGGTATGGTTGATAAAATTCACAAATCGCTTTTTCCATCTTTGGGCTGCCTTGGGGCCTACGTCTAAATGGGAAAGTGTTTACTCAGGGAATTTACATGGGGTCCGCCAGGAAGTTCTGATGCTCTGGGTGCAGAGAAGCTGGGAGACCACAGCTCCCCTTTCTTATGCCTCCCCTTTCTTGACCCCACGCATTCCTCCACTTTTGGCCAACCTGAGACCACACAGCTGACTCTTAGATCAGCTGAGTTGCCTGCTCTGCTGGCTTTCCTTTTCTGCCCAAACCCCTCTCGCCCCACTTTTCTGAGCCACCTAAAAGATGTGGCCTGTCTCCTGAGGATGGGAATGGTGGCAGGGTTGGCATGGGGAGGTGGCACAGGTCTCATCTGTAAGGCACCCTGGCTGCCCATGGATGGCTGAAGATTATAAATGGAATGAAAAGGACTGTTTCTCTCTCCTATTCAGGATGGTCATCAAATGCGCTGGTACATGTGATTATGAAGTTATCAAGCTGCACCATCCCTTTAAGAATGAGACCTGGAATCATTACTGGAGCTCCTCCTAGAAAGACAGAAAGTCAGATATGGAGGGTTCTCACCTCTCATTATACAGAGACCTGGGCCTGGGGAGGGGATGGGACTGCAGGGGGGCCCACAGCAAACAGGGCAGAACTGGGCCATGAAGCAGGGACTCCTGTCTCCCAGCCAAGCACCTGTACTACCTCCCCTAATCTCAAAGCCTCCCTCCAAGGTGCCTGTTTTATGGACTTGTCCCCTGGTCCTCCCTGCCCTTCTCCCTACCGTCAAAAGTGCCAAGATGAAGTGGGATAGGAGACACAGTAGAATGCAGAGAAATGCCTTTTTAGGCTGCAGGGGCTTCCATTCTGGGAGTGGAGCTGAGAACTTGTTTATGAGGGCCTTATCTCTGGGTATGGGCCCCCCATGTCACTCTTCTGTCTGGACTGAGGGGCTTGGGTGGGGTGGCAAGTATTGGTTGCAGGCTGTGCCTGGGACTGGGATCCCAGCCTGCCACGTGGCTCCATACCCCTGATATCTGTGCTCTATACTCTCCTCCCTGCCTGGGAATTCCCTGTTACCTCTCCCTTTCCATGTAACAGGGAAATCCACCAACATCAGAGTTAGAAAGGTCCTGAGAAATCTTCCAGCCCCCCTCATTTTGCAGCTGGAGAAAGAGAGGGGAAGGGGTTTCTGCTTGGCTACATGGCCAGTCAGGGCAAAGCTGGGACTAGAGCCTGAGGTTTCTGAACCAGCCAAGAGTTATCTGGTGCTTTATGTTGCCTCCTGCTGATTATCTTGTCTTGTCTCATCTTGTCTCATCTCATTAAGGATGAGGGGCTAGAGAGGCAGCACTGAGATGGGATCCTTAAATTGACTTTTGAAAGCTCTTGGCTTGTATAGTGAGTGTATCATCTGAGACAAACCCTTCCCCATTCCCATGCCCTCACCCAAACTCCCTCCTGGTGGCTCCTCTGTTGGCCAGGCTGTCTGTGTGGGGTTTCAGGACAAAGACTGCACAGGAGAGGAGTGAGTAATAGTGAGTATGCTACTCCTCTGGGCTTGTGCTCTTGGAACAAAGGAGGATGGACAGGCAGCCCCCAGTTAGGATAGGTCCTTTGGGATTTCATGGAATTCTGTAGAAGGGAAGGTAGAGGGAAATTAGAGCAGGTGAAGAAGGAGCAGAGACATGGTTTAGGCCTCTTGTTGCCCCAGCCAGTTGAGGAGTTTAATGGCACCTCTTCCTATAGGAATTTCTCCAAGCTTGACTTCTGGATTCCCTAGGAGAGAGGCAAAACTCAGAATGTGCTTGGTTTGCTCAGTCAGGATGCTTTTGGTTATCACAGAAACCCAGTTCACATAGGTGTAGGACAAGGGGGAGAGGAGGTTATTGGGAAGAAGCTGGACTTTCCCAAACCACTAAATCATGAAAGTCCTTTCTCACCTCTTACAGGTTCACTTCAGGGACACGGGAACTTGAATGCAGCCAAGCCCCGCCTCCCATCTTTCATCTCCACGTATCTGTATGTCAGCCCTGTTCTCTAACAGCTTCTTCCATGTTAGGGGACACAGCACTGACCATTCTCCAGGGTCCCACGACTCAGAGCTTTGCTATAAGGGACAGACAGCTCCTCTTTCTTTGGGTCCAGTTGGGGGAATCTCCAGGAGGACTTAAACCATCCTGGGGTCGGGGGAGAATCCATCGACGGCCTGAACCATTATGGTGCTGGGATCTGTCTTCAGAGAACACAAACCATGGTGAGCTAAGGGAACCTCCTTCCAGGAGCCTATACCAGTTGATTTCTTCTGAGTGTTTGTTGATGTTTCCTATAAGCCATACTCAGGTGAGGCTGAGCTGTGAGCAGCCTCAAATTCAGGGCCACTGCAGTTGAACCCAGTAACAAAGCAGAAGGCAGAAAGTGCTCCAGGGCTAAAAGAGACAGAGGTGGTGCTCTGGGTTGAGAGCAGTTTTAGAATCAGAGAGAGCAGAATACATAAAAACTTTGAGGAACCAGGAACCTCTAGTGTATGGGGCAGGTAGCATGAGATGAGGCTACAGAGTTTCAGATTTGACCTGGAGGCAAGTGGAGACTACAGAGGACAGGAAAGTGACAGGGTCAGACTTGCGTGACTGCCTGATGTGGGTTAGTGATTTGTCTGGCATAGGGTTGCTGAGTGGCCTGTTTTGGGAACTCGCTTTCAGTGATGTGTAGAAAGAAGGGACTGAGGTTGAAATCAGAAGAGGAGGTGGGTTGCAGCCTTGGGCTTCTCCTAGGATGGCCTCAGCACTCCTGCACCATTATGGAAAAACTGTATTAGCATAATTGAGCACCTTTGTTCTGTTTCTCCAAGGAAAGGGAAAAGGAATTGCTCTGAGGAATTAAATTAATCAACCAAAGAAACTGCTTTTGGTCAGATTCTAACATCTCACTTAACTTTCCTTCCCTGGCCTTGGCTCTGCCATCAGCTTGTTGAGGTAGGCAGAGTTAGGTTCTGTCCTTTAGGAGCTGGAGTAATCTGAAGTTTTGGCCAGTCACTGTGGTGAGGGGGGAAGTCTTGGCGGCTTGGTTGGGTGACAGGAGAGCATCTGAGGCTCTGGGGATGGGGAGGGCAGGGAACGGTCAGACACATGGCCTCCCCTTATAGGGATTCAGGTGTCTGGGAGTCCCTCCTGGGTCAGAATAAACAGAGCATCTTCTTAGAGCATCAGTTGTCATCAGAGATTTTAGAAGAGAAAAATCATGTATCATTTTTATATTAAAGTCAGATGGATATATTATGGAGTAAAATGCACATTTTGAATACTTTAAAAATTTTTGGTAAAATACATGTGACATAAAATTGACTGCCTTCACCATTTTTAGATGTACAGTTCAGTAGTGTTAAGCATATTCATATTGTTGTGCAACCGATCTCTAGAACTCTTTTCATCTTGCAAAAAGGAAACTCTGTACCCATTAAATTAAAACTTCTCATCCTTTCCTCCCTGCAGCTCCTGGAAATCACTTCTGCTTGCTGCCTCTATGAGTCTGACTACTCTAGATACTCCAAATAAGTGGAATCATACAGTAATTGCCTTTTTATAAATGGCTTACTTCATTTAGCATAATATCCTCAAGTTCCCTCTGTGTTATAGCATGTGACAAGATTTCCTTCCTTTTAAGGTTGAATAACATCACATTGTGGGTTTCCCTGGTAGCTCAGGGGTAAAGAATCTGCCTGCCAATGCAGGAGACATGGCTTTGATTCCAGGGTGGGGAAGATCCCCTGGAGAAGGAAATGGCAAATCACTCCAGTCTTCTTCCCTGGGAAATCCCATGGACAGAGGAGTATGGTGGGCTACAGTCCATGGGGTATCAAAGGAGTCCAACACGACTTAGTGACTAAACAACAAGAACAACATCCCATAGTATGAATAGGCCACACTTTGTTTATCCATTTCTTCATCTATGGAACACTTGGGCTGCTTCTACCTTTTGTGAATATGCTACTATGAACATGGCTGTGCAAATATTTGAGATCTTTCTTTCAGTTCTTTTGAGTATATTCCCCAAAGTGGAATTGCTAAATCATATAGTAGTTCTATTTTTAATTTTTGAGGAACTACCATACTGGTTTGCACACTGGCCGTATCATTTTACATTCTCATCTCAGTGCATAGGTCAGTTTCTCCACATCCCAGTCAACCCTTGTTATTTCTGGTTTCTTTTACATAGTAGCCATCCTAATGGGTGTGAGGTGGTACCTCATTATGGTCTTGTGCAGACATTTTTAAAAGGAAAAGAAACATCTTGCCTCTGATGGCTACTTTGAGCCTCACCCTCAGGGCCTGGGACTAGTGCATTCCAGCTCAGCCCTTAGGAACTTTCAGATCAGAGGCAGAGAGAGCATCCAGGCCTGGACGCAGCATGCTGTGTGGGTCTGCAGGAGTCGCTGCCCTTCCTCCTTCCCGCCTGCTGTCCATCTTGCTCTCGTAGCTTAGAGGACAGGATAGACCGCACGTAACTGTGATGCGCAGCAGGATGAATCCCTTTTGAGGAGAGTCAAAGCATTAGGCTCGGAGGATAGGGCAATCCCTCCCCTCTGGGGATATGCAGGGAACAGCTTTATGGAGAGGTGATATCAAGCTGAAGGTAGAGAGGATTTTGCAGGTAGAAGGAAGTGGCATTAGAGTTTCTCCTTTTATTAGGAGCAGGTTTGAAGGATTTCAGTGTCTCCACACCTTCTTGCCTTCCCCATCCCTGCTGGCCAAACTGCCCTTCCTGTAGGTCAGGGGAGCCAGTGTCTTCAGGCTCCTTCTCCAGCCCTCTCCTCCAATGTGGCATTTAGCCCTGCAGATCACTCTCTTTTTCTTGAAACTCTCTCCTTCGTTCCTCAACACCTGGCTCTTTCGATTTTTCTCCTCTTCTCAGACTGCTCCTCCCTGTCTTCTCTGATATTTCTTCTAGCTCCTGAAGTGTTTCTAAGTGCGAAGGCTTGGCAGCTTTCAGTATGATGGGCTTGTGCAAACCTGCCATCAGGATCCCAGAGCAGGGGCTGTCAGTGGTTGAAGGGGTGACCAGCCCGTGCATTTAGCCTTGATTCCTGGTGTCCCCGGAGGAGTCCCACTGTGTCCTGTTGCCTCTCCTGCCCTAGATAAAGTAGCAGCAGCAGCTCCTTTCTGGTTGAGTTCAGTTGATTTAAGCTTACACAGGCACCTGGGCATCTGGTTAGGGGGACAGCAGTAGAGGACATCAGGCAAAAGCTTCAGGCATCATTCTTGCATCTAGTCTTTTGAAGACATAGATGAATCTTCCTGGCCCTGCCCTTCAAGAGGAGAGCCTGATTTGGTAAAAGGCAATGGCAGTCACTGTGATAGGCGGTGTGAGAGAGAGGTGCCCTATTTTAGTGGGAGCTGGAGGAAGAAGATATCCATCCAGCCTCAGGCAAGGCTTCAAGTAGACTTGACAGCCTCCCTGGAGAGATAAGCTGTGTGAACACACAGTAAAAAGGCAGTATGTTCTCAGAGGCATTAGAAAAACAAACGAATACTTTGGGTTTCAGAATAAGAAGATGTTTTCCCCTATTTGGGCATGAAGTTGTCACAAAGACATCCTGGATGAGACAGAGATTGAGCCACACCCTGGGAGAATGGAAGCAGAGAAGAGGTGGAAAAAGAAGGATGAGGTACAAGAGTCAGAAAGGCCCTAGGGGCAGGAACCTGTGCATTATGTCCAGGAAATGGCATGAATCTTGCATGACGGGAGCATTTTGGTGACGGAGATGCACAGAAGATTCTAGAAGAGAGGTGGGATGGGGTGGGAAGTGTGCAGCGAGTAGCAAGTCACTTCTAATGACAGAGTTGAGACTGCCATTAGCTAAAAGTATCAGGTTTGAGAAAAGTGAAATCCAATCTGTGTGGACTCATTAACAATGATTTCTAGGCCAGTGAAGTGGGAGCAAGTCTAACCTTTCGGAAAGCAGTTGCTTGAGGCATCAATGCACAGCTCTTGTTCAGTGGACCCTCAATCTTTCTAAGGATGCCATTTTAACCTAGTTTCCTGGAGCTTGTACAACTGAATATTTGATGTTTTAACAATTGAATCAGAAAACCTCAAACAGGGTAGAAAGAGCTGTCATTTTAAGCTTCCTGTTGGCTCAGTTTTTGCCTGGGTGTCTAGCGGCTGGAGAGGCTGAGAAAAGAGACACAGATGGAGGAGCAGGTCTGCTGGGGGAGCGGGAGGCATGTTTCGCTCTGGCCTGAGGTGCATGGTGATTCCCAAGTGGGGATTTCCAGCAGACTGTTGTGTTTATGAATGTGACGTCTCGGGTATAGATTTGGAAGCGTATTAGACAGGGTATTTCTAGTTGTGAGAGACATAATCCTAACTTTAACTACATGAAGCCAAAAAGGCATTTTTTTCCCTTTGCTCATGTAAGTGGAAAGTACAAAGGATGGTTGGCCCTGTTAGATGTGGCTGCATTTAGGGGTTCAACCATGTTGTTAGAGCTTTGTCTGTCTGTCCACATTCTCAGTTCTGCTGTCTCAGCCTCTTTCTGCAGGGAGCTTCTCTCTATCAGACAGGTTTTAGTATCACCAGTGGAAAGAGGCTAATTTCTTCCAGCAGCAAAGTCCTTTGGCCAGGACTAGGTATGAATAAGGGTACTAAGCACTGGGGAAGAGGGAGGAGTGATATTATGATTGGTATTTCCACTCTGGTCATGTGGAATGGGGAGAGAGGAATTCTCCAAAGCAGACATGGGGCACTGTTGCTGGGGATGCATGTGGGCCAACGAATGCTACGGCATCCATGGGCTCTGTCTGGACAGCTTCATTGCACAGGTGGTAATTCTGAAGCTAGAGGAGTGGATGAGATCATCTTGGGAGACTGTGAAGAGACAAGAGAAGACAACTAAGGCTCAACCTGCCCAAGTTCAGGGTAACGTTAGAGGCAGAAGACTGGCCCTTAAGAGTCTTCCAGGAGCCAGGACAGGCAGTAAGGGTCTGCTGCTACTGCTGCTAAGTCGCTTCAGGGCAGCCCACCAGGCTCTGCCATCCCTGGGATTCTCCAGGCAAGAACACTGGAGTGGGTTGCCATTTCCTTCTCCATTGCGTGAAAGTGAAGAGTGAAAGTGAAGTCACTCAGTCGTGTCCGACTCAGCAACCCCATGGACTGCAGCCTACCAGGCTCCTCCGTTCATGGGATTTTCCAGGCTAGAGTACTGGAGTGGGGTGCCATTGCCTTCTCTGAGTAAGGGTCTAGATCAACGCAAACCCCAAGAGGAGACATTTCAAGGAGGAAACAAGGATTGGATTCACTGCAGATAGCTCCAGCAAATCAGCAGTGGAAAAGTGTCCATGATTTAGCAATTAAGCCACTGATGAGCTTGGAAAAAAGCTAAGGAGGGGTGGGGTAGAGCTTGGGGCTATGAAAGGAACTAGAGAGTGAGGGGAACCAGAGAGATTGGTGCATTTTTGCTTTGTTTTTGTCTTAATGAGGAGACACTTGATCTTTTGTTAGTGCTTAAGGGCAAAGACCCCACTCCAGTACTCTTGCCTGGAAAATCCCATGGACGGAGGAGCCTGGTAGGCTGTAGTCCATGGGGTTGCTGAGTCGGACACGACTGAGCGACTTCACTTTCACTCTTCACTTTCATGCTTTGGAGAAGGAAATGGCAACCCACTCCAGTGTTCTTGCCTGGAGAATCCCAGGGACGGGGAAGCCTGGTGGGCTGCTGTCTACGGGGTCGCACAGAGTTGGACATGACTGAAGCGACTTAGCAGCAGCAGCAGCAGCAGCAAGGGCAGAGTTGGACATGACTGAGCGACTGAACTGAACTGAACTGAACAGAAGGGAGGGGTTAAAGTTTGGGGACAGGGAGGAGATGCTGGAGGAGATGGGCAGGGCTGGAACTAAGGACAGAGGCAGCAGGATTGCCTTTGTCTCCAAAAGACCTCCTGCACACAGCCATGCTACAGGAGTGCACTATTTATCTTTTAAAAATTGTTTTGGTGACAATATTATATCATATGAATTTCCCATTTGCCTTACAGTATTTATACTTACCTTTTAAAATTAATTTTTTAATTACAAAAATAACATTTGTGTATGATAAAACAATTTAAATAATTCAGAAAGGAATAAAGACGTAAAATAAAAGTCTTCTTCATTTTCCTTCAGGCTGCCTTCCTCAAGGTAAGTGCTTTTTAAAGTTTTCTCAGGAATTCTTCCAAAAACTTTTCATGCATATGTAAGTGTATATGTGCATATATTTAAAAATAGACACGTGGGATCCTACAGTGCATTCTGTTCTGCCCCTTGCTTTTTTAACCCAATGATGTGTCTTAAAGATACTTCCTCACCAGCATATACTGAGATCACTCTTTGTTCCAGAAGCAGGATGGTGTTCTATTGTAGAGTGGAGCAGGGTCTGTTCAATCAGTTTTCCACCACATGAATTTACTGTTGTCTTCAATCTATCACCATTAGAAATAATATTTCAGTGTACATTTTTACTACAGGTATCTGTACACTGAAAGAACTATATTTGTCCATTAAATTCCTAGGAAATGAATTACTGGAGTATATGGACTAGTGGTAAAGACCCCGCCTGTCACAGGAGACGCAGGTTCAAGCCCTGGGTTGGGAAGATGCCCTGGAGGAGGGCATGGCAACCCACTCCAGTATTCTTGCCTGGAGAATCCCATGGACAGAGGAGCCTGGTGGGCTGCAGTCCATGGGGTCACAAAGAGTCGGACACAACTGAAGCGATTTAGCAGGCATGTAGCACGCAGGCAGCACACATGCATAACAACATATACATTTAAAGAGAATGTATATTATTAAATGGGATTTTTGGAGTACACACGAGAATATACTTTTAAAAGAGTGACAAGGCTTCCCTGGTGGCTCAGTGGTAAGGAATCCGCCGCAATACAGGAGACACGGGTTCGACCCCTAGTGCAGGAGGATCCCACATGCCTCGGAGGAACTGGGCCCCTGCTCCACAACTATTGAGCCTGTGCTCTAGAGCCCAGGAACTGCAACTACTGAAGCCTGTGTGCCCTGGAGCCCATGCTCCACAGTAAGAGAGGCCACCACAATGAGAAGCCTGAGCACCACAGCTTGGGAGTGGCCCCTGCTCGCTGCAACTTGAGAAAAACCCGTGCAACAGTGAGGACCCAGCATAGCCAAAAATAAATGAATAAATTTAAAAAATTAAAAAGAATGATAATGACAAATAGGAATTCTATAGATTAAAAAAAAATAATTAATTTATTTTTGGCTACGCTGGGTCTTTGTTGCCGCGAGGGCTACTCTCTAGTTGGCGGTGCTTGGGCTTCTCATCGTGGTGGCTTCTTTCGTTGCTGAGCACGGGCTCCAGGGCGTGTGGGCTTCAGGAGCTGTGTCACATACGCTCAGTAGTTGTGGCTTCCTGGCTCTAAGGCACAGGCTCAATATTGTGACGCATGGGCTTAGCTGCTCCGTAGCATGTGGGATCTTTCCGGATTAGGGATTGAACCCTTGTCTCTTGCATTGGCAGGTGGACTCTCCACCACTGAGCCACACAGGGAAGCCCTATAGATGTTAATATTTCAAAACTTGAGTCAAAGATACACAGATGTTTATTATATCCCTGTCTGTACTTTTCTGTGTGTTTGGATAGTGTACACACACACACACACAAATATTTATACTCCCATGAACAGTAAGTGAGCATGCTTCCATTTTCTCAAGAGGACATTAACAAAATTTTTAATCTTTGCCAGTCTGAAAAATGAAAAATGGTATATCTCTATTGCTTTAATTGCATTTATTTAATGACGAGGGTAGCTGATCATTTTTCAATGAATTGCTTTTTCCATTTCTAATGAGTCACACTCCTTTAAGGCCTACAGAATATTTCATTGTATGTGTCCTAATTTACTTAACTATATTCTTATGAGTTATTTATGTTGTTTCCAAATGACTGTGAACATCTTTGTATATAAAGCTTTTTTCTCTTTTATTTTCTAGACTTTTTCCTTTAGTGTACCATTTCAGAAGATGAATTGCTGGGTCAATAATGTGGACATTTTTATGCTTCAATACATATTGTCAAATTGCTTTCTCAAGGGACAATATAATACATAGTACCCCCAATTTCATTATACTCTTATCAGATTGGGTTTGTTAATAAAAATTAATTTTTGCTAATTTTATAGGTAAAAATAGGATCTTAATTTATTTGCATTTTATATTACCAATGAAGTTTAATGTTTTCTTTATGTTTGTTAATTAAATGAATTTCACTTCTCCAAACAATCTGTCCTTTTTCTCGCTTCACTTGCTGGATAGCACATCCTTGTACAAAGAAAATGAAATTATGTGTTATCAGGGAAACCCTTATTTCCTCAGATTATCAAGTTAGCCTCTTGCATGAGAACACAGGGGAGGCAGTGGCTAGAAAGGCTTGGACTAGTGTGGCCTGAGAACTGCAGGGCCAGGACTCTAGGTATAGTGGGTGCAGAGAGAGAGGTGAGAAGGAATTTGTCGGTTAGGATAAAAATTCATGGTCAGCATAGAGAACATGCTGGACTCGGTGTTCTTCACCTCTGAGCTTCCCGGTGGAACTCTGGGTGGACTGGGTAGCCATGCCTGTGTTTCAGAATTCCAACCAGGTCATCGTTTCTGCTTGTTGAGGCCTTCTCCCAAGGCCAGTGCTGCGGAGTAGATAAAAGATTGGAATAAGGGAGGATTATGCAGAGTACATCAAGAGAAACACTGGACTGGAAGAAACACAAGCTGGAATCAAGATTGCAGGGAGAAATATCAATAACCTCAGACATGCAGATGACACCATCCTTATGGCAGAAAGTGAAGAGGAACTCAAAAGCCTCTTGATGAAAGTGAAAGTGGAGAGTGAAAAAGTTGGCTTAAAGCTCAACATTCAGAAAACGAAGATCATGGCATCCGGTCCATCACTTCATAGGAAATATATGGGGAAACAGTGGAAACAGTGTCAGACTTTATTTTTCTGGGCTCCAAAATCACTACTGATGGTGACTGCAGCCATGAAATTAAAAGACACTTACTCCTTGAAAGGAAAGTTATGACCAACCTAGATAGCATATTCAAAAGCAAAGACATTACTTTGCCAACAAAGGTCCGTCTAGTCAAGGCTATGGTTTTTCCTGTGGTCATGTATGGATGTGAGAGTTGGACTATGAAGAAGGCTGAGCACCGAAGAATTGATGCTTTTGAACTGTGGTGTTAGAGAAGGCTCTTGAGAGTCCCTTGGACTGCAAGGAGATCCAACCAGTCCATTCTGAAGGAGATCAGCCCTGGGATTTCTTTGGAAGGAATGATGCTAAAGCTGAAACTCCAGTACTTTGGCCACCTCATGCGAAGAGTTGACTCATTGGAAAAGACTCTGATGCTGGGAGGGATTAGGGGCAGGAGGAGAAGGGGACGACAGAGGATGAGATGGCTGGATGGCATCACTGACTCGATGGACGTGAGTCTGAGTGAACTCCGGGAGTTGGTGATGGACAGGGAGGCCTGGCATGCTGCGATTCATGGGGTCGAGAAGAGTTGGACACAACTGAGTGACTGATCTGATCTGATCTGATTGTTACTGTTACCAGTTATTGCGTGCCTTCCCCCAGCTTTATCCAGATAGTTATCTACTTATTTATACATATATATATTTTTAGAAGTTTATTTTATATTGAACTATAGTTGATTTATAATGTTGTATTAGTTTCAGATCAGACAGCTATTTATTGATAGTTTCACCATTATTGAACAATCTTTGTCAATTAATTTAATGTCTAGAGTTGCTTTAATTCTTCTTTTATCACTACTTTTTATATATAGAGATATTTTTATCAGCTTTCATATTTAGGTATATATATAAATTATATTTATATATCCATACCATTTTATTACTTCTTTTCATATCTGTGTGTGTGTATGTGTATGGTGTGTGTGTGTAGTCTCCCCAAAAGAGAGACTGTTCATATTCACTTTATTTTCCTTTTAGGATGTTAATTTTATTTATTTCCTAATAATCTTTATATATTAAAGTTATGAGATTGTCATTTTTAACTAACATTACTTCTAACTTTTTGCTTATCTTCCAATTTTATTTTTTTTCACTTTTTACTACTGAAATGCACAGAGTATGTTATGTTTGATGAGTTTTGACAAATGCATATACCCGTGTAACCCACATTTCTATCAAAGTATAGAATATTTCTCTTACTCCAGAAGGTTTCGCATAACCCTTCCCAGTCAATGCTCAGCCCCGGCCTGCTCTGCCAAGGGCAACCACTATCACCATATATCAGTCTTGCTGTGCTAGCATTTCATGTGAAGGGAATAAGAAGTGTGTACTTTGCTGTCTGGCTTTTTTCACTCAACTTGAAATTTAGCCATGTTGTTACTGTTGATAACACTTTGTTCCTTTTTATTGCTTAGTGGTATTCCTTTGTATGAGTAGACCATGGTTTATTCATTCTCCTGTCCACTGACATTTGGGTTGTTTCTAATATTTAGCTATTATGAATAATGCCCCAATGAAAATCCTTGTACCAATCTTTTTATAGACATGTTTTTATTTTTCCTGGGTAAATATCTAAGAATGGAGTTGCTGGATTATATAATGTGTATATTTAACTTTTTTAGAAACTGCCAAACTTTTTTTCCAGAGTGATTATACCATTTTACACTCCTACCAGCAATACTTGAGGTGCTAGTTTCTCCACATCCTTGCCAATATTTGCTGTTATAAGTCTTTAGTGGGTTAGTGGTGTCTTATAGTAATAATAAGTTTCACTTCCCTAATGACTTACGTTATTGAACACTTTTTCATGAGCTTATTAGCCATTCATATAATAATAAATATGACTTAGAGACTTAAAATTTAATGTAGTCAGGTTCATTCATTATTTTATGAATTTTAAAGCTTTTACATTCAGAAATTCTTTTAAAACACTACCAAATATTTTTATTTATATATCCTTTTACTACTTTATTGATGAAACACCTAAATGTTAAACTCTTTTTAATATACCTATAATTTTTTTAAGTTGAAAGGAAAGTGTTTGTCCTTATATAATTAACCAACTGAACTATGTATTAAATAATCACTTCCTTCTTTATCCCCTTATTTGATTTACTATATTTATCTTAAACCAATCTTTAAATATACTTGGATATATTTCTGTGCTACTGTGTTACAGGTGCTTTTTCTACTCATAGTATACTTTTAACAATTGGAGTTTTAGAGTTTAATTATCAAGTGAGCAAGTTAACTTTCATTCCCCTTTATTTCATCAAAAGTTTCTTAGCAATTCCAATCCATTTATTTGTCTAATCTAACTGTGTTGTTGTTGTTTAGTCACTAAGTAATGTCCAACTCTTTTTCGACCTCATGGATTGTAAACTGCCAGGCTCCTCTGTCCATGGGATTTCCCAGGGAAGAATACTGGAGTGGGTTGCTGTTTTCCTTCTCCGGGGGATCTTCCCAACCCAGGGATCGAATCTGCAGTTCGTGCATTGAAGGTGGCTTCTTTAGCACTGAGCCACCAGCAAAACCCCTGAATCTAACTATAGCAGACTGAATAATAGCCTCTCAAAGATGTCTGTGTCCTAATCTTTGCAACCTGTGAATGTTACCCTACATGGCAAAGGGGATTTCACAGATGTGATTAATTTAATGATCTTGCTATGGGAAGATTATCTTGGATTATCCAAATGGACTCAGTATAATCACAAGGCTTCTTATAAGAGGGAGACAGGAGTAGTGGAGAGAGAAGATGATGGGGACACAAGCCAAGAAATGTAGGCAGCCTCTAGAACCTGGAAGAGCTAAGGAGCAGATTATCTCTTGGAGCCTTCAGAAGAAACAAGCCCTGCCAACATCTTGATTATTCCTTAAGCTTCACCTCAGTCTTCTGACCCTCCAGAACTGTAGGAGAATAAATTTGTCTTATTTTAAGTCCTTACATTTGTGGCAATTGCTATACCTGCAACAGGAAACTGATACACTAACTTAACATTCCTTTTAAAAACTAAGTTCTAATTGTTGTTCTTAGATTTGATTGGATTGTGTTTTTGTTTGGATTATATTAAGCAGAGACTTTAGTTTGGGAAGGACTGACATTTTTAGACTATTCAGACCTGCTATGCAGACTGCTCCAGAAAGGTGCCCCCACAATTTCTACCCATTGACTGCTATCTTTGTTTGGGTTCCCCAGAGGTAGACATGAATGCAAGCAGTAGGGAGAAGGGAAGGCAGGGGGGGAAGGCAGCCAATAGAGATTCATCAAATGTGCACCTCTGGGTTCCCTAAATATTTTTTATTTAATTAAATTAATTTATTTAATTTATTTTTTGATTGCGCTGAGTCTTCATTTCTGGGTGAGAGCTTTTTCTAGTTGTGGCAAGCAGAGGCTATTCTCAAGTTGTGGTGTGTGGGCTTCTCATTGTGGTGGCTCCTCTTGTTGCAGAGCACAGGCTCTATAATGTGCAGGTTTGTGGACCTGCAGCAAGTGGAATCTTCCAGGAGCAGGGATTGAACCCATGCCCCCTGCCTTGGCAGGTGGATTCTTAACCACTGAACCACCAGGGAAGTCACCCCAAATCTTCTTGAGACAGCAAATGTACCACCTCAGCCTTGGGAATGGAGGGATATCAGGGTGAAGAAAGACCTTCAGACCTGGTGATAGCAGCAGATGGATACTGTCATCGTTGTTGTTCTGTCGTTCAGTCATGTCCAGCTCCTTGCAACCCCATGAACTGCAGCATGCCAGGCTTCCCTGTCCTTCACTATCTCCCAGAGTTTGCTCAAACTCATGTCCATAGTGACTGGCTATTAAGGCACTCACTTTTTTCCCTGGGGCCCAGCGTCCACACATTCCCTGATCCCTCACATGGATGCAAGGTTACAAAAGGGATCAAGCTGGTCTAACTCTGCACAGGACGTGATAGCCAGACAGCTTCCCAGGGGAGGTGAGCTGCTTGTCGAGTGCCTAAGTAGCTGTAGCAAATGATCCCTTCACCCTTCCCATTGCGATAAACATCTGGTTTCCGGTGTCAGCGTTTGCATCTCTTTTCCCAGGGGCTTATCCTACTGGCCAGAGCCCATGGGAGATCAGAAGTGCCAGAGAACTAAATTTCCTTGCCAGCAGCTTCCAACTAATGACAAGGGGGTTAGGTAGAGAACTCTGATCCCGAGTGCCCCAGCGAGTTGACACTGGACCATGCCCACTTATTGGCTGCCTTGCCTTCCCTGCCTTCAAAAGGTGCTTCCTGGGTTCATCTCCCAGATATGTATTTATGCCTGAATTCTTGTCTCATGGTCAACATCTGGGAAAATTCAAGTAGCACAGTAGGCAATGGACCTAAGTGGCCAGAAGGGTGAGATGGAGGCATTCCAGGTGTGGGAATCAAAGGCAAGCCCCTTATAGCTGAGACATAGAGATTCTGAGCCTAGGGTGTCAGCTGAGAGGATTTTGACCTTCTTTACACTTGATGTTTTTATGGCTTCCCGACATGATATTTTTATGCCTCCATCATTTTGGTGCTTGGCTGGCTAGTCACTATGGCTGCTCTTTGGGGGTCTGGCTTGAGACTGGGATCCTAACAGTGGTTCTGGCTACGGGGCTAGCCCATTTGAAGGGTAAGAGTATATGGAAAGTCATTCAGTTTCATTGAGGCAGCAGGATCCACAGGCCACCTAGACTTCATTTTGGCAGGAGAGATAAAAACAAAGGCTTCTGGTAGAAAGAACTCTCCATTCTGGAGGATTTAATGCATTCCCAGGAGGAGAAAAACATCAGTGGAGAGTGAGCTAGTGCTCCAAGGAAGACGTTCCGCTAGGCCCTCCCTGGTAACCATGGGGATGGAGGAGAGTGGGAGCCAGGCAGGATCCATATCCCATAAAAATGTTGGCGGCTGGATTGCAAGATGAAGGGCCTGCAGATACCCTCTGACACCATATAATTTATGGGGTAATCAGAAGTCCTCCTGAAGGGCTGTGAGAGAAGAGGAGCTGTGATTCAGAGCTTTCGGGCCTTGAACATTTAATGAGGCACTGGGAGCCCATAAAGATTAAGATCAGAATGATTTGCCCATTTAGGGTGCTGATTTTATCTTAGCATTGCCCCTGAAGGATACCACATCTTCTCTGAAATGCCTGTAAGTCTGAATGTGGAAATCAACAGCCCAGAATTTGCGGGGTATCTTGTAAAGATATGGTCGGGGGATGCTGAACTCCTGGAATTTCTGGATGCTGAAACTCTTCATTTTGACACTGGAAGCTGCCTACTGCCAAGAAATTGAGAGAACCTAAGAATCTCAAGCTGGAAAAGCCCTTACAGAAAAGGATGCTGAAGTCCAGAGAGGTCAGGTGACTGGTTTAAAATCACACAGTACACTAAGAACTGTTGGTACCAGCTATAAGATCAGGTGGAAGAAAAAAGAACCTTCAGTCTGTATAGGGGAAGTAGCTGGCATGATTCCTTTTTAGAAGGCAAAGAGCAGTCTACAATGTGCAAAAGGCACAAATAGTATCTTTTGGGGCTTTAAAGCTCAAACATTTAAATTGGTTTCCTAAGTGCAAAATATGTATTATAACATTTTCAGAATCTCTAATGGTTGGTTGAGCAATTAAGAGACAGCTTATTAATATACAGTGACTGACTCATGAAACTGATTTAAAATGGCATCTGTGTGCTTTTAAGCTGAGACGTTTCCAATGTCTGGAGACATAAGGGCCTGAAACAAGATGCTGCAGGAATATTCACGGAATCAAAGGATGAATGAGACTTGGCCCTCTGAAGGGGACCTGGCCCTGGTCAGGGAATCTTAATTTTTTTCCCTTTCTGATTCTAAAGTTTATTGTAGAAAATTGAAAAATACAGGAATATATGTAAAAGGAAAAAAAAATCACCTATTAACCAGCCCTTTCAAATATTCCCAGAAATAACATTCTTAACATTATGATATATTTCCAACAAGCATTTTTTTTTGGTATACATGTATTTTTAAAAATTGTATTTAAAAATCTCAGCTTTAAGAGATTTGCATTTTGCCTTGATTCTAACTTACTGTTTAACAGTCTCCAAAGAGATTAATTTAGGTAGCTGCATTATATTCCATTGAAAGGTTGTGGTATAATTTATTAACCTCTTTCTAGGTCATTTCCAATTTTTCAATATTATAAATAACACAATGATAAACATCCTGGTGCATAAATCTTGGATGCCACCTCCGACTGAACTCAGAGTCCATTTCCAGTGATGGGAACTATCGGACAATCCTCACCCTCCCTGCATGTCTGGCCCCAGGGGCTTCAGCTCCAGTAGGAGAGAGATAGGGTGCCATGGGGGCACAGCTGACTGTACTGTACTAAGCTTGACACCATTAAGCACATACTTTTTATTATATTAATTATTTACATGCTTGATAAGGTAGCTCCTGCATTAGTTGCATTGCCCCAGGCTCTGTCCTGCCTTCTAGGAATAGCCCTGCCTGGTTGCACCATGTCTAGTGACCCCTGAGATCTGGGGTAGCTCCTCAGAGCCCCAAGGTCCTGCAGACCCAGTCTGAAACCTGCACCTTCTATCCATTCCAGGGATGCCACTGTTGACACCACTCATGCTGCTGTTACTTCTGCCAGCTGCTCTTGTCCCCTGAGTTCTCCCTGCTCACCAGGTACCATGCTCAGTGCTTTATGTGCATTAACTCACTCAGTCCTCACAGCCTTTTGGAGGTGGTGCCTGTCATCATCCCCATCTTACAGATGGGAAAACTGAGGTTCAAGGGTGTTAAGCCCCTTCTCCGAGGTTATAGTCCATTTGCCTCCAGAGCCCATGCTCCTATCAAGCACACATACTGCCTCTGCGAGCTCCTTTTGATGCCTCAACACACACAATAGTGGCAAGACCCTCCCACTATTGGCTTGTGCCCAGCCCTCTGCAACCCATTATCACATCCACTTGCACTACAAAGAAGACTGAGAATGGGGCCTGTTTAGGTTATGATGCTCGTTCCATCTGGGACAGCCATGGGTCTGAATGACTGGGTCTGAACAATAGTGTGAGTCAATAGCTGATAGACGCAGATGGCGTGTGTCTACCCTGACCCACCGTGAGCCCTGCTTGATGTTCACACTACGTCCCCTCTGTGGCAGAAAGCTATTGGCAGCTTTCTCCTTTCTTGCCATCTCAACCCAGGATCACAATGAACCCCCAAATAATTCCTGGCAAAGACTAACCAGGAATTGAATCTAGGGTTCTCAGAGAACTCTGGCCAGGGAGATCTGGGTCCAGCTCCACCACCTACAGCTTCTTGAGCCCAAGCTTCCTTGTCTATGAAACATGAGGCTGACTACCCTCCTCCTCTTTATCAGGACTTTGGGGCTCAGAGAGATGCCCGATGAGAACATGTTTTGTGAACCTGGAGTCTTGCACTTGTAGAAGGAAGCCCAGCTGTGGCTAATGGAATGAAGCTACAGGAAACGGTGTTCACAAATAGACAGAGTCCCGCAGATCTTTAGGGTAATACCAAGCCGCCCTCTTTGCGCTTGCAGAGCTTGGTGATGGGCCAGCGGTGACCCCTGTGCCCCTCTTTGACTTTAAGTCTCCTTATCTGAAAAATGGAGTCATCCTACCCACCCCAGACGAAAGTCTTGAGGATGAATGGAGACAACAGGCAGGAAGGTCTTAGCACTACCCCAGAACCTAGTAGGAACGCAGCAAGTGGGAGTCCCGACCTCTTCCTCCCCTTCTCTAAGATTCTTTCCCAGATGGAAATGCCCGAGCAGGTGACAAGCCCCTGGGGCTGTGGGAACAGGTGTGAAGGTCAGTGGCCAGGCCCCCAGGCAGGCCCTGGTTTAGGCTGGGTGTAAAAGCAGCGGCTACACCAGGGCTGTGGCTACTGTCCAGTGGGCCTGGGGGTTGGGGGGTGGGTGTCTGGAATGGGAGTCTGGAGCTCTTTTTCTGTTGCTCCCCAAATCTCAGGAACCCTGAGAGATAAGGTATTAAATCTTCAGGATTTCTGCCTTCTAAACTCGGGAGAGGGGTGGGATGTGAAAAGGGAGAGAATATTTGGTTTCCTGTCCTGGTTCTGCCACTGACTCTGTGTGACCATGGGCAAGCCCCTCCCTTCTCTGGCATACAATTTCTGTACCTGTGAAACTGAGGTTTGGTTAAATGTGTGTTTAGCAGTTGTGACTCACAAATCTGTCTCCCGTACCTGGCTCCTAGAGATGCTTTGCCAATGTCTAAGTCTTGGGTGTTAGTGGGGAAGGGATGGGCCTGCAGCTCACGGGTGCCCACTGGCCTGTGAGATCCCCAAGGATAGAGACTGTGTCTGATCCATCTCGTCCATGCCCTCCCGAGCCCTGGGGCTGCTCAGTCATGTCTGGCTGATGAGGGAAGGAAGGCCTCCCTGTGGCAGAGTGGAGGAGGGCTGGCCACCCAGTGTTGCCATCTGCCTGCCCTCCCGCATGACCAGTCAGGCTCCAAGTCTGGGGGTGGGGGTGGTAACTGTTGAGGGGACAAGCAGGTTTTATATGATTTCATAATTATTTCCCCGTGTAGTGGGGTTTGTCTGGGTGACACTAGACAAAGCACACAGGGTTTCTGTTACCAGCTTCCAGATCTGTCTACTTGGCCAGGCTGGGCTTCCAGAGGTCAGGGGCCTGTTGGATTCCTCTCTGTGTCCACAGTGTCTGTACACGGTCTAGTACAGAGGTGGTGCCCAGTGAATAGTCAGAGAACCTACTTCACGGCTGGACTCCCTCTGACTCCATTTAAACCTTCATTTGATAGCCCCTTACTAACTGTCAACAAGAGCCAAGTCCATGGTCAGGCTGTCCCGTGGCGGGACAGAGATAAACCTGACTCCTGATCCTCAAGGCACCCCCAGTGTAACTACGAAGAACTAAGTGAGCAACGTGCAGGAGGGGTAATGGAGGACAGGGCTCTGTGAGCACAGAGAGAGAGCACATGGCCTGGCACCTGAAACAAGCTTCTGAAACCACAAGCCCTGGAGCCAGCCTGTGTGTGTTCACATCCTGGTTCTGTCCTCTCTCAGCTCTGCAGCCTTGAACAAGCCATTTCATCTCTCTGGGTCTCAGTTTCCTCATCTGCCAAACTAGTACCGCAAGTAGTGCCTTAGAACAGTGCTTGGCAGATAGTGAGTAGTCAATAAATATCAGCTGAAGGAAGACAACAAGCGGCCAGCACTTCTTAGGACAGGAGAGGGACTCAACCTTCTCCCCACAGTTACCAGGACTGTATGCTCCCTGGGTGTCTCTTCACAATTCTGCAACCCAGTTTTAACACTGGGTGTTAAAAGTGGGGCAAGGACTTGCCCTGGTGGCTCAGTAGTAAAGAATCTGCCTGCAGTGCAGGAGACCACGGTTTGATCCCTGGGTCGGGAAGACCCCCTGGAGGAGGGCATGGCAACCCACTCCAGTACTCTTGCCTGGAGAATCCAATGGACAGAGGAGCCTGGCGGGCTGCAGTCCATAGGGTCGCACAGAGTTGAACACGACTGAGTGACTCAGCAACAGCGGCAGCAGTAGCATATAGCCAGTGGCAGAGCCATGACTGAATACATGAGCTCCTACCTCCCAGCCTGAAGGATCGTCCTCTTTTGCAGGTCACTTCCCTTGTAAAAACCCCATGTCTACACGCTTGGATTGATCCCTTAAGGCCCATGTGAAATGCAGCTGGATGCTCTTCAAAATTTGGCTCAAAAGGGAGTGTGCAAGCTGGCTTTCACTGATCATTGGACCAGCCAGAATCTTGCTGGTCTTCTAGGAATTTAAAAGAGTTTCTCTTTTTAAGTGAAGTGTTTTGGTTGGCTTTTGCCATTTAAAAACATATCCAGGGAAGAGTGATCAAATAGCTTCTTTTTCCTATATATGTCATCTGAATAAGATGGAACCTGGACTGTCCTTTTTGAAAATTACCTGCTCTCCTTCTGCATCCCTTCTCTTCATGTTCTCTGCCAGATTTAAGGCCTTTGTGAGCATCTCTCCACCTGACTGCTCTTCCAGGATCCATTCATCCTCATCTCTTTTGGGTGTTACTGTATAACCACCTCTTCCCTGTATCCTGGCATATGGTTTTATACTTCCCATTTCCTTCTCTACTGAACTGAGGTGTATTTAAAAAAATCTACTTATATCATTTCCCTATTCTAAACCTATGGCTTCCCAGAATCTTCAGGGAAGGGACCATAGTCCTTAGATTGTCATTTAAGGTCTTTGGTGATCTGGCCTCAGTTTACCTATTCAATTTCACTTCCCTTCTTCCTAGACACAAATTCTTTATCCCCTATAGATAAGTCATGCATGCATGCTAAGTTGTTTCCATTGTATCCAACTCTATATGACCCTATAGACTGGCCTGTAGCCTGCCAGGCTCCTCTTTCCATGGAATTCTCCAGGCAAGAATACTGGAGTGGGTTGCCATGCCCTCCTTCAGGGGATCTTCCCAAGCCAGGGATTGAACTTGTGTCTCTTGCATCGGCAGGTGGGTTCTTTACCACTAGCACCACTTGGGAAGCCCCAAAGAAAAGTCAGGGTGAAACTAATTACCCAAACCTCTGAGGCTAAGAAGATCGCTGTCACTGATGTCACGTTTCTGGCAATCAGGGCTTGTCTTAGTTTCCTGTGGCTGCCCTGACAAATTACCTCAAATTTAGTAGCTTAAGAAACAGAAATTTATGCTCTTAGAGTCCTAGAGTTAGGAATCTAACTTGCATCTTATCAGACTAACTCCCATTCTCTTGGGATGCTCCACGTCCCTGCCTCTTCCAGCTGCTGGTAGCTGTAGGCAATCCTTGACTTGTGGCTGCATCACTCCAAACTCTGCCTCCAAGGTCACGTTACCTTTTCCGGGTCAAACATCAAATCATCCTCTGCTTCCCTCTCAGGAGCTTCCTTATGATCACATTTAGGGCCCACCTGGATAATCTTCTCAACTCAACACCCTTAACTTAATCACATCTGTGAAGCCCCTGTACCATATCAGGTGACATTCCCAAACTCTAGGATGAAGGCCTGGATATCTCTGGGCTCATTCCTCAGCCAACCACAGAGCTCAGAGGGAACCAGGCTGCATCTCAACAATTTTCTCATGGATGAGACAGACTTTTTTTCTGCCACTCTGAAGATTGTTACTTACTTGCTATGTGCAGTTTTCTCTCCTTTTAGCTTGGATTTTATGGGATGGAGGTGATAAGAATTATTTCTTTGAAGTGCACTGGATTGGATTTTGGCTACCACTGGGTATGCAACAATGGAATTATTGAGAAATTAATTGGTATCTTGTTTTGTTGACTCCTGTGGGCTTTGCAGAAGGAATGAAAGTATTTTCTCCCCAGGCTCTACCATAACTCTGTATATCTCTACCCAGGGAGGAAATGGTCTGTTTTTCCAAAGGTCTGGGCCTTTTCCTTCTTTAACCATTCACTGGGGAAGGAAGTAGGTTTCCTGGTGTTCTCTGGTCAGAGTAGAGAACTGGCCTCCTGGAGGTTAGCTGAGGATCTCCTTGAATGGGGATGGTTACCCTGGGGCATCTGAGGACAAGGTGTGAGGTTTGGTGCGCTGGGAGTTAGGTTACACTGTCTGCCTGTTTCCCTTCCTCCATTCTCTACCCTATGAAGGGTGGTGGAGTGGTGGGATTCTAATAGCCTGAAGAAGCCTGAATCTCACCACAACATGGCTCCTAGGGGTATGGCCTGGGGTGGAGATGTCCGCATGGAAGCTAGGAACCCCTGGAGTCTCAGCATAGACTGTCTCTCCACCTGATGGGTTTTCTTGGGGCAGAGGGGAGTAGGATGACCAGCAGAGTGACCTGACTGGATGGCCACACAGGCCTGAGCAAAAACACAGGCAGCCATGACCATGAGGGGCAGCAGCCCCAAGAACAGGACTAGTAAACCTGGGGGCTTCCTGTACCATCCAAGGGAGGTGGAGGGACTTCTTGTTGACCATGGACATGTGTAGGCAAATGGGCTTCAGTATAGAAAGCATGACATAGTCCCTGACCCCATGAGCCATGGAGCAAATCTCAGGCCTGTTATCCATGTGGGAGGTGAATGGGGCTAGCACGCTCCCTTTGAAGCAGAGTGGTGATTCATGCCGGTGCAGCAAACTAGAGTCAGATGCTGTCAGGCGCAGCTGTGCTCTCCAGGGCCTCTCCGTTGGCTGGGGCCGATACAAACAGCTGTGAAGACATGGTGCAGAGTTTGTGATCCTGAGACTAGGACAAAGAGCTGGAGTGGGGGTGAGGGGTGGAGAGGCACGGGGCAAGGGCATGGTTATATCCCTAGCTGCTAAAATCAGAGAAGGCTTCCTGCAGGAGGGCCCATTTCTGCTGAACCTCAATGGAAGAGAATTTTGGCCCAGGAGAGACAGACTTGGGAAAATGATGTCCCAGATAGGGGACAGGAGTGGGGTGGGAGCCAGAGGGAGTATCCAGAGCATGGGCCACGTTACAGGGTGACATGAGGGAGCAGTCAGCACAGGGGGTTGGGAGTTGGCTTTGGAGGGAAGTGGATGCCAAGCCAAGGAGGCAACAAAGGGAAGCGAGAGTGTTGTGACCAGTTCCAGCGATGACTAATGCTAAAGCTGGAAATAGCCTGGCCGGGTGTCACTTTCTGGAGTGTGGCACTTGGGAAGTCACCCTCTAAGGCATAGCTGTGGTTACCTGGCTGTATGGCCTTCCTCACCCTGGCTGTCATCTATGAGGGACTCTCTCTTTCTAGGTTCTGTGCTATATACAAGTATCATTTCCTTCAATCCTCACAAAAATCCTATGAGATAGATACTAGTTCCATCCTCATTTAACATTTGAGGGCTTCCCTGGTGGCTCAGCGGTTAAAGTGTTTGCTTGGAATGCTGGAGATCCGGGTTCGATCCCTGGGTCAGAGAAGATTCCCTGGAGAAGGAATTGGCAACCCACTCCAGTATTCTTGCCTGAAGAATCCCATGGAGGGAGGAGCCTGGTAGGCTACAGTCCATGGGGTCGAAAAGAGTCGGACACGACTGAGCGACTTCACTTTCTTTCACTTTCAAGCAGAAAGAAGTCAAGTAACTTTCCCAAAGTCTCCCAGATCATTTTGGCAGGACGGTCGAGCTCCCAGTGGAGCTTGGCATCAAGGTGCCAGGTCAGTCAACAGTACTAAGAACAAAGGTTCTGAGCAAGTACCTGCTCTGACCACTTTGAACAAATGGAGAAACCGAGGCTAGGTGGAGGCGGACCAAAGTCACCCAGTAATTAGAGGCAGAGCCGGAAACCCAGGGGCCCGGGCTTCTGGGCCAGAGGTCTCCCTCAGGAGTGGCCATGCCTGAGGATGCAGCAAACAGATAGGATGCCTGGACGTGGTGCTGGCCAGGGTCCAGCCCACCATCTTCTATCCATTCCTGGCCCTCAGCCACAGATATGTTGTGAGCAGAGCCCACAGAGACTGCCTGGGGACACTACTTGTTGGTCTTAAGCTAGTTTGTGATTCAATTTTTCAAGATATTTATTATGTAATTATATGTATATATATATATGTCTGTACACACAGAAAGAAACCAGTATTTGCGATGTATATGTTCATGGCAAAGCATAATAGTAAGATTAGCACCTGTGACCCACTACTGCATTTGAAATCAGAATCTTCCTGGCCTCCTTGCATGTGTCTGGATGCATCTTCCCTGTCTTACCTCCTTGCTACCCCCAGGCGAGACCATGACCCAGATTTTGGTGTTTGTCATTTCCTTCCTATATTGTAGTAGTTTTAGCACACATGTATACATTCCAAAGCCGTATGTTATTTACTTTTGCCAGCATTTGAACTTCATAAAAGTAGCATTATAATCTATATTGTTTAGTTGCTAAGTCGTGTCTGACTCTTTTGCGACCCCATGGACTGTAGCCTGCCAGGCTCCTCTGTCCATGGAATTTCCCAGGCAAGAATACTGGAATGGGTTGCCATTTCCTTCTCCAGGGGATCTTCTCGACCCAGGGGTTGAACCTACCTCTTCTGCATTGGCAAGTAGATTCTTTACCACTAAGCCACCAGGGAACCTCTATATTACCTTCTATGAATTCTTTTCTTTTTTTTTCTGAATTCTTTTCTAAACTCAATGTTTTTTCTAAAATCCATCTATATTGATGCACGTAGCTATAGTTAACTCATTTTCTCCACTGTATAATATTCTGTTTTATGGAATGCTGCATATTATTGATCTGTTCTTTTACTGTTGGGTATTTAGTTTGATTCTAGTAGTTTGCTATCATAAATAATGCTGCTATGACCTTTCTTGGACATGTCTCCCAGGGCACATGGAAGAGTTCCTAAAAGACATACCTTGGAGTGGGACTTCTGGATATATATAGTATGTGAACAGTTAACCCCATTAGCTAAAGCGAAATCAGCAAATGCTATCTGCCTGGTGTGCTTCCCTTTCTCTTTTACCTTGTGGTCTCCCTCTAGTGCCCCCTATTGGCAGAAGCTAAGAAGGTTCCAAATACCCAAGCCCAGCAAAAACAAGAGTCCCAGGTCCCGCATTACAATGCAGGATTTGGAGGAGTGGGGTTGGAGATGAAAGGCATAGCAACTAATTTAGAGATGTGTGATCACTGTGTTTACCGGATAAAAAACAACAAGGCCAATGTGGCCCAAAGGTCGTCCGTTTAAAACCTCTTCAATGTAACCTGATCTTTGCTCATTTTTTCTGCCCTTGCCAAAAGGAATGGCTAATCTTTTCCCAAACATGATACCCTTCCACCTCCAAGCTTTTATTTCTATTTCTTTCCATCTCAGTTTCCCTCTTTGCCTGGATATCTTGCTCCTTGTTCTTCTTGGTGCTGAAAGCCCATAGCAAATGCTGTGTCCTTCGTGGCTTTTTCTCTGATCTCTCCAGTGGAGGTAATAAAAATATCCTTCCCTTGGGTTCCATGGCCTGGTGTCAGCCCTCTGTCTGGGCAACAAGCACCGTTTCACTCAGCATCACAGTTGTTTGGTTTGTGAGTCATCTCCTCACTCAGAATTTTTCTTAACATTAAAAAAAGCAAGGCAGCATTATGATAATAGAGAAAATAATCACTTAATATTCTACTGCTGGCACAGTTTTTACCACTTCTGTGTATTCCTTTCTTGTTTTTCTGTCTGTGTGTTTTGAATAGGTAGCACACCTGTAACATCGTAGCTGACTTCTTTTTTATCCTTATTAGGTCAAAAAGCTTTTCTCTCCTTTGTTTCTATAGTCTTCATCACAGTTCCTAATAGCTGTGCATCATTCCAATGTGTGTTAATAACCTTTTGGCTCTAAGTGACAGAAACTCAGTCTAAATGGGCTTCAGCAGAAAGGGGATCTTCATGCAGAGTATACTGGGATCTCACGGTAACCAAGGGTAGGCTTCTGGCTGGACCCTGGGGACTCCCAGAAGAGGGTTGCAAATACCAGGAGGTGTTGTCCTACGTCTGTGTCAACTTCATTCTTTCTTCCTTCCCCAGCTGATCTGCTCTCTCTGATTTTCCTCCACATGGAAGGAAACATCCACACACCAGGCCCAAGCTTTACCTGTGATAGTCCAGCCAGCTTTTGAGACTGGTCCTTCTTTCTCAGGGGCAGACTCCGCTTGTATAGCTGCTGCTGCCGCTAAGTCACTTCAGTCGTGTCCGATTCTGTGCGACCCCATAGACAGCAGCCCACCAGGATCCCCTGTCCCTGGGATTCTCCAGGCAAGAACACTGGAGTGTGTTGCCATTTCCGTCTCCAATGCATGAAAGTGAAAAGTGAAAGTGAAGTCGTTCAGCCATGTCCAACTCTCAGTGATCCCATGGACTGCAGCCTACTAGGCTGTCCCTACTAGGGACACATTTTACCAAGGTCAGTCATACTTGAACAACCAGGTGGCTGGTGTAGAAAAGGGATCCTGGTAAGAGAATCCCATGGTGAGATTTTTATATTTCCTCCGGATAACTGCTACAGTAGTCATTGCATGTATTAGCATATACATTTTTTCCTTATTTTGAATTATTTTCTTTGGTCTAATTCTTAGAAGTGAGATGACCGGATCATAAAGTTCATACATTTTTATATATGATATTATTACCAATGGGATTTCAAAGAGTTATTCAATTTCACTCCCATTGTGTGAGAGAGCCATTTCTTTGTACCATTGAGAACATTGGGCATTATGACTGGAAATGGATTTTTTACTATTTTAATAATCATAAAAAGATATCTCTGTAATTTTTATTAGCATTTTTCTGGCTACTAGTGAGACTGAAGATTTCCCCATATATTTGTTTTATTAGAGCATATTCCCTTTTGTAAATTATCTTTTCCTAGTTTTTCCCATTTATCTAGTGGCATGTTAATTCTGTTCAATTTAATTGCTTCTTTTTTGTGTGTGTGCATTTCACTTCTTCTACCTTTTTCTACCTTTATGCATGGTCTAGCTTATATTATAGTTACTTGTCTGATCTTTCTTATTGGACTATGAGCTCCTGGTGGACAGAGCCAACCCTGAGCACTAGCCTAGCATGGAATCCTAGTAAAGCCCTCAGTGATGGCTAATTGGATAAAATAAGCCTGTAGTTATGGTCTCCATTATGCAGAAGTAATTGTTCAGCCTGAGTGGTGAGCATATAGGTTACAAGGATGTAAGAAACATACGCTTCATTCATTTAGACTGAAGATATGCTACATGCTACGATCTAGGATGCCTTGGAGCCACAAGACAGTGGAGAAGAGAATTAAACATCAATTAGACAGCTGTGAGAAATCCTACTTATCCTACAGAATTCCAGAGAGTTCTATGAGCTCTAATAGGGAAGGAGCATAGATCCAACATTAAAGCAAAATCAGCAAACTTTCTGTAAAGAGCTAGATAGTTTTAAAATTAATTTTATTGATTTGGCTTTGCCTGGTCTTAGTTGTGACATGTGGGATCTTTTATTAATAGATGTGACATGCAAACCCTTAGTGGCAGCACCTGGGATCTGTTTCCCTTACCAGGGAATGAACCCAGGCCCCCTGCATTGGAAGCGTGGAGTTTTAGCCACTGGACCACCAGAGAAGTCCCTAGATAGTTTATTTAAGGTCTTTCAGGCCATATACGGGCTTCCCAGGTGGCACAGTGATAAAGAATCTGCCTGCCAATGCAGGAGCCACAGGAGATGTGGGTTGGATCCCAGGGTCAGGAAGATCCCCTGGAGCAGGAAATGACAAACCACTGCAGTATTCTTGCCTGGGAAATCCCATGAACAAAGGAGTCTGGCAGGCTACAGTCCACTGGGTCACAGAGAGTCGGACATGACTGAGTACACGTGCACCGACAACGCCATATACGGTTTCTGTCACGTAGCCTTCCTTGTGGTTTTCTTTCTTTCTTTCATAGCTCTTTAAAAATGTCAAAACAATTCTTAATTCAAGGCCATGCAGACACAGCTATAGGTTTGATTTGGTCTGCATGCAACTGCCAACCAGGTCCAGACTCCAGAGTTAAAGAGCACAATAGCTGGAAGAACCAACTTCCTCATTACTATATAGATGGGGAAACTGAGTCACAGAGGGCCCAGTGCCTGCCTGTGGTAAGATGGGCAGCTAAGGGCTTTGCTTGGACTTTGGCAAGGTCCTCTCTGCCTGTCTTCTGGGATAACCTGCTCCCTTCCTTACTTTTGTGCTGGGGCTGGTACTGTCCCCGGAGGTTAGAGGGCAGTCTGTTAACAGAGTAAGTACCCCTCCCTGAGGGATATCTCTTGTCCCTCCCGCCATGGGATTCTTTGACCCTATGTTTTCCCATTGAATTGGGGTTGAGGGTGACAGAAAAGATGAAATGGCAGCATGATTAATTAATGCATGTGTATCCTGAGGCTGAGAATTTTGTTGAGTATAGAAGTATGTCCCTTATTACAATTGATTTTTACAGGGAAGGTGACATTCTTTTCTCAACTGAATCATGTATGGGGCAGCAAATGCTAAATATAATTGCTTCTTCTCTCCTGAGATAACTCTCCTGATCAAGTACACATAGCGACAGATGGGACCTGAAGCTGCTGGCTCAGTCTCCAGAGGTTTCGGCAGGCTGAGGGCCTCACTGGCCTCAGTGTTGGAGGGGCTGTGGGGCTGTGGGGCTGTGGGGCCTTCCCTGCCCTCCCCTCACTATGCAAAGGGAGACAGACCAGAGGGGCATCCTCCTGGAATTGCCCCTGGTGTTGTGTTACTCTAGGGCCACAGGCCTGGGCATCTGAGGTGTGCACTGCCTGAAAGGGCAGGCCTCGTGGGAACCAGCACCTGTTCAGCCACACATCTCTCCCGGGCTCCCATCTCTGCTATCAGTGGGCTGTTTCCTGCAAGTAACAGCTACCACCCTCCCCAACCCTGTGCTCTTACCATTCTACATAGGAACATCTTGATACTCCAGTTTGGGATGGGTAGAACTTGAAAGCATCGAGGAATGATTTGATTTGATAATCAGATTATGAGTTAGGGGGCTAAGGTTCATACTGCTTCTGCCAGCAGCATGACCTTGGGTGAATCTCAGCCTCTCTCTGGGTTTCAGTTTCCCCTTTGGTGCTAAGAGAGCACTGACTTTGTTTTTCTTTTTTACACTATTCCTGGCAGCCTTGCGATGAGGCTGACTGAGGATCAAGTTCAGCCCTGAGGACCACCAGAGTGCTCCTGGGACAAGGCTGCCCTTCCCCCATGTTGCCCTTCTCCTGCCTCCATGGTGTCTTTGGGCTTCTCTTCTGACTCCTCTCCTCCTACACTTCTGCCCCACTCATGATCCAGCAGGGCTCTCTCCCCTCCTGGCCTTTGCCCTCTTCCTAAAATGCCCTTCCTCCCCACTTCATAGGATAGCTCCTGCCAGCCTTGCTGGGGTATGCCCTCCTCTGGAAAGGAGCCTCCACCGAGTTCTTGCTCCTCCTCCCATGCTGGGTTGCGGTGATGGGTATTGAGGGGAGGTTACCACCTCCCCAGGTTACCAGTCCCCAGCTCTGATTCCTCTTGGTACCCTTGTCATGGATCTGGACACCAGGCAGGGAGAAAGGGTAGACCTGATGGGGGCAGAGCAGGCACAGGGAGCAAAAATAGACAGTTTATGGAATGACTGAACTATGTTTTATTTTCTAGAGAAAGGAGGTGCTGGAGCTCTGTCTGCCTCCTTGCCTGCCTCTCTGCCAGCTCCTTCTCCTGGGTCCAGCACCCTAAGCTCCAGGGATCTAGGAATAGTGACTCATCTGAGGAGCCTGCATGCGGACATGAGAGCAATGGGAGGAGGCATCTCACAGGCTGGACAGCAGTACCTCTGGCCCCTCCTGACTGTGGTCAGCAGGTCACTGGGCACTCCTGACCACTCATAGCTGTTATCTTGTGCTGTTTCCCCTAACTTTTCCAGGAGGACCCAGCAGTAGGATCAGGACTCCAGTGGGAGAGAAAGGATTCTTTTGGGGGCCATGAGATAGAACGAGCCCTGGCCCTAGAGTTAGGGTTCAAGTTCAGCTCTGCCTTTGCTGGGTGACTTGGGCAAATCCTACCCTTCTCTGGGCCTCAGTCTCTCTTCTACACATTGAGGAGGTCAGAAGGGATGATATCTAAGACACCTCTCAACTGAAAAATGATGCAACTCACATCCTGCAAAGGAGGGTAGAGGTGGAAGGTACTCAGTGGCAAGATGACAAGTACTCTGGTGATTCACTTATCCTGAGGCTGTTCTGGGAACGAGTTGCCACAGATGAGCAGGAAGACGCAGCATAATTCCAGCAATCTGAATGGAAAGATGTGGAGATAGCCACATACTGGCCATGATAGCAACACGTGGCATTGTCATGCCTGGGAATGAACTTCTGACCGCTGCTGACATGGCACATCCATAACTGTCACTCAGGAGACGGGTCAGATGTAGTATTCAGGGCCTGGGTGTACATGTGAGTGCTTGTGAATATGTATGTGTTGGTGAGTGAGTTGGTGTGCCTGTGATAGTGGCCCTCTGTGTGGACATAGGCCACTGCTTGTGCATGAGAACTTGTGTGCATGAATGAATGTGAACTGAGTGTGTATGTGTATATTGAGGACAAAGCCTTTCAATTAGCTTGGCTCTATCCAGACACATCAAGATCTACTGTTTATTTTCACATACCTGTGTGCATGCACATATACACATACCACACCACACCACACACACACACACACACACACACACACACACACACAGCTTGAAGGAGTCAGCTTCAAGCTGGTACAGACAAATCCCCAAATGCCTGTCTCAGAGTGGTAAGTCACTTTTGACATGAACCCATTTGCAGTCTAGGTTTTGAAATGCACAGGGAATAGATTCTCCTGAGATGGCCAATTTAATCAAATGATTGATGTGGAACAAACCACATGTTAACAGATTATTTCCCAGCTTGACCACTTATTCAAGACAGTAGCCAATAAACAGAGCTGATGTTAGAATTCTCTAGCTCATCTTTATCTTCTTTTCCTGCATTTTTTGGTTCTATTCTCTTCTTCCCTCCTTAAATATCTATCAAACTCCACATCATAAAGGGAATTGAATGGGATGGTTAAAAGTTTCTACTTAATTCTGTGGTTCACAAGAAACCCTTGGAGTTTTCTGGATGAGTGAGGAAAGGGTTCAGGGCTTTGGGCACTTGCTGTTTAGTGGTTTGGATCTTGGCCTTGAGGAGATGGTGACTGGCCTCCTTGAGACCTTTTTTAAGGTGATGGCCATGGTGATGGTGAGAACTGCTGAGACTTACATGGCTCCTGTGAGCTGGGCATCGTTTCAGTTGTTTCGAATCCATGAACTCCTTTACCCTCCGCAGCCCTCAGTGATAACTGCTGTTATTATCCACCCTTCCTAGATGTGAAAACTGAGGTCCAGAGCAGTTAGAAGACTTGCCCTTGGCCACACAGCTACCAAATCAAGCCAAGATTTGCATCAGGAAGTTGAGCTTCATAATGCACACCCTTTGCCATATACTCTCCTGTCTCTTAGGGTGCAGGGGGGACAGAGGGAAGAATTTGGGGGGCATGAATAGGCCTTATGACTGCTGGGGTATGTGGGTAAGGGAGAGGGCAATTCTGACACACTCCCAGCTTTCTGGTTTGGGCCACAGAGGACGATGGAATGATTTGATTCAGTCTCTAAGGTTTCAGGGCCTGCCTTGGCCTTGGCCTAGCGCCGTGGACCTCAACTCCATTAAAGGTAGAGTGTCTGGACATCGTTGTACCCTTTGTAGTTCCCTGGAAAAACTCAACACATGTATCATGCAAATGAGAACCAGAAACAGTTTACCTGTAGGAAACATGGCTCTGTTCTATGTGTGCAGAAACTGTAGTAAAAACCATACGCTCATGGAAAAGTTGTTGAATTTGCAATTTTATTCTGTTTCCCATTAATATTCATTACTCTGTTTGCCATTTGTTCACTTGTTTTTGTTGAAAAAAATCTTTGCTCAAAAGTAGACAGGCAGTTGCAAGTGCTAGTTTTAAGAAAAATGTATCAAATGAAAACTTTTAATTCAGAAAATTCTCCCCATGAACTTAATGTTATTATCATTATTTAGAAACCATTGAGGAGATGACCCTTTCCAACGCCCAAAGCATAGAAGTTAGAAAACTGTGTCTAACTGTCTTATTTTCTGTAGAGAATGAACCCCTGGAAACAATCTCCTTAATTCCCTGGTCCAGCTCACTGTAGGTGCGAAGAAAGTTACATTAACAGTAACAATTTAAATTCTGCTGGTTCTTCAGTCTATCTCTTAAATTCTCTCCAGGTTGTTCCCTGAGTGTTTAACATGTGTTCCTACAACGGGATATAAATAAAGATGGTATATAAACTTTAAAGAAGTGCCTTTAAAAGTAGGGAGATTGTTCTCCTTTACTACTTTTTGCTTGCTGGAAGGTAGGTGTAATGGCTGGAGGTCCAACAGTCACATAGGATCATGAGTCAACTTTGGGAATACAGTGTAGAGTAACAAGTTGGAAGCAACATGGGTTCTTGATCTTGTGGCATGCCATACTAGCTCAGTATTTCTTATTGCTGGACTTCTCAAAAGCAAGAGAAGAATAAATGTTTATCTTGTATAAGACACTAATTTTAGGGTTTTTCTTTTCTGCAAAGCTGAACTTTAACTCAACCAATACTGATGCCAAAATGGAACTTATTATTCTCAGTCCTCCTGACCAGAGCCTCTCTGAGTCCATGTTGGAGGCAGGCAGTGTGTCTCTTCCCAGATCTTCTGCTTACTGTCTTACCTGGGCTCCACAGCAAAAGGTCTTCAGCTCCCCAGAGTAGCCCTTCTCCATACCTTCTTTTTCTCTCCTTGCAATGTGTTATTCTAGGCTTCTCATACTTCAGTGTATGTGGATCACCTGGGGATCTGTTAAAATGCAGATTCTGATTCAGTAGGTCTAGAGGTGGGGCCAGACAGTCTGCATTTCTAACACGTTTTCAGTTGGCATTACAGCTATTGGTCCAGACCAGGATTTGAGAACTAGAGCTGTTAGAATGCTCGGCTGTGAGCTGCTTGCAGGCGTGGAATCTCACCTATTTCCACAAGCTTGGTGCAAAGTAGACGCTCAGTGTGTGTAGAATGACTGACAATAATAGGCCATTAGTATGCAAGATGCCAAGAAATCCTGTGGAAAGGAAACTGACTCTCTGTTTACTATGCATATCTCAAATTTATTTTCACTGCAACCCTATTTTCAAAAATACCTATTGATGTGCCATGGAAATAGTGCTCTGAGAAACCCACTTTGACTGATCCTGTAGCTAGAGTGAGGCAATTTCCATATGGGACCCTTGTATCCAGGATTCTATTTGGGTGTCTGCTCCAGCAATTAGGAGAAACTGTTTCATCTCAGACTCCCTGTATCCCTGAGGGCCTGCAAACTCCTAGAGGGGACATATTTGAATCCATTAAAGCATAGGTGCCTGGTGCTATTGCCACAGTGTTCATTTTTTCTCTTCCCCTGGCAGTGCCCAAAAGGCCTGTAATCCCCTCGGGGATATGGAGAGCTTGAGTTGTTTGCCAATTAGCATGTTCCTGTGGATTTGTACAAATGTCTTTGTTCCCAGGCTGAGGCAGGGAGGAAGTGCTGGGGAGAAAACTGAAGGAGTTTGAAGGTGGGGAAACTGGCTGAGTTTTCCTCCAGGGATGATGTTGACTAGGTGATGCCCTAGAGCTTTTTCCTGTAAAAGAACTGTCCTGGGCTCTGGCAGGTCTGTGTTGCCAGCTTCAAGGGACAGAAGGAAGCTAGGAGGTGGGGCTTTGTCATCCCTCTGTGGGAGCTTTCTCAGAGATGCAGGCCTGGCTGCCCAGGAGCCCCAGGAATAGTCCTGCAGCCCCCAAGGAGAGATTCACAGGAGCGAGTTGTGGGGTCTACAGAGCTGCACCCCCTGAACTCAGGCACCCAGCGTTTCACCCTCATTTTGGATCTTAACATCAACTCTGGATCAATAAGGAAAAGCCTATTCACTGTTCTGTTACCTATGTCAAAAGATATGTCCCCTATGAAATCAAGTCATAGGAATAGAGAGACAGACATTCTTTAAAAACCGCAGAATGAGAATTTTTTTTTAAAAAATTAAATGAAAAAGGAATTAATGAGAAAAGGAAACTCTGTGATAGAAACTAAAAATGTAATCACAGAATTAAAACTCACTATTAATCCCTTGGTGAGATTAAAGAACAGAGCTGGTGCCGTGAAATATTAAATCAGTGCTGTAGAGGTCAAGGTTGAAAACTCTCATCAAAAATTCAGAGGTAAAGATAAAGAAATTAAAATGACTAGAGGAAAGTTTATAGGTATGGAGACCAGAGAATAAAGCAGTGCCAAGCAGACGTTCCATGCTTGTGTGGGTGAGATTGGAGAGAAGCAATCATCCAGCAGACAAGAGAACGCCACACAAATCCTGAGTGTGCAGCTCAGAAGAGATCCACATATGCCAGGCAAACATCACTGAGATGGAACAATACCTAGACATCTCACAAAATGTTTGAAGGAGAAGGATTTTAAAAATCCTACAAGTATATGCATAGAGGAAGAAAAATCAGACAGGCTTCAGATTCTTGTTGCCGTCAATTTCAATGGAGTACCTCTATACAGTTTTTAGAATAATAAAGAAAAAGATTGCAATACAATTGTTTGATACCCCACCATGGTTATTTAATGTTTGAAGTCTCAACAAAGATACTCTCAAACAGAGAACCTGAAAAAGTATTTAAAATTGTCAAGAGATGAAGCAGATTTAAGAACTGAGAGTGTTGAAGCCACTCCCTTGTACAAGCCACTCTCTTGTACTCCCTGTACAAAAGGACAGTGAACAAGTGCCTGTTTAACAAAGAAAAAATACAAGTTGTGAAAGTGGCACAAAGCAATGAAAGTTAAAAATATTCTCAAAAAGAGGCGAAGAGGACTCGGGAAGTAGATTTACTCTTGTCTGATATTTAGGAAAAATGTGGATTAAAGAATAGTTTTTAAAAAATTAAAAAGTTGAATTATAGACAGAATATATATGTCATATATATACATAACAGAAAATATATTAAAATGTATAATAATGAGATGTAATATGTACATATGTTTACACACACGCGCACACACACACACGCATACTCCCCCTCTCTCTCTGGAAGACAAAAAACAAAGACTACATGGTCCCACACCAAAGAGCAAGGAAGTATTACAATAATTTAGGTATTTCAAGATCTACTGTCTCAGTAACTTTCAAACAATCCAGTATTATTAATTATAGTAACTGCACTGCACATTGCATGCAGTGACTTACTTATTTTATAATAGAAGGTTGTGACTTTTGACAAGGAGAATAAATCTTAAAAGGTCTTATCAGAAAAAAGAGATTTTAATCATCTTTAGGTGATAATATAATATACTAAATAAATGTTACAACAATTAATGTAAAGGTATTACATTTCTGTAAGATAAAACTTTTCATGCTGTCTATAAGAGAAACTTTCAAAACAAAGTGAAACAGGAATTAAAAAGCAAATGGAATCCAAAATCCTTGGTATGTACCGAAAAGCTGAAAGCACGAACTAAGACTTATGTTCACAATAGTGAACACCGGGCGGGAACAACCCAAGTGTCCATCAATAGATGAATGAACAAACAACATGTGGTGTGTAAATATAAAAGAATATGATCTCTACTATAAAAAGGAGTGAAGTTCTGATACATGCTCCAACATGGATGAGGCTTGAATTCATTATGCTAACTGGAAGAAGCCAGACATAGAAGAACAAATACTGTATTATTCCATTTACATGCGTTATCTAGAATAAGCAAATTCATAGAGACAGAAGGTAGATTAGAGGTTGGCCAGTAGATTTGGTGTTGGTAGTGCCTGTAAGCTGGTTCCTGTGCCTCCATCATTCTTTGAATACTTCCTTACTTTCAAGTATGACAAGATGTTCCAGGCTCATTTGTACTTTCCCTTTCTAAACCCTGGACATTTCTCCAAGGAGTCCTTGTTCCTTTCAGTGAAGGCTAGTATTAAGAAGTCAAGATGTGAGTACTGGGTATGCTTATTGCTATTGGAGTGTTGCAGCTCCCACTGCCTTCATTGGAATTAGGAAATTAGCCTGGCCTCTCAACAGTGGGGTCCCAATGGCTCTCGCTTGGTTGAATGTGCTAGAAAAGGGGGGACATGCACCAAAGGAGCTTTTTTCTCAACTTCTCTCTATAAATGGAACAATTCTGACAAAAGCTTCCATTTGAGTCACCCTCCACCCAGGAGAAGATTAAAACCTCCTTGATCACTGTCGGCTATTGACAACTCCACTTACCTATCCTAAACCTGTTAAGCTCCATTAGGGGCCTTACACTTGCCTTGCCTAAACTCTTTTCTCTTCTAGTTGATGTTCACAGAGCTAAGGCACAGCAGGACCCAGGCCTCTTCCCAGAGGGAGTGGGATGTGGGGCAAGGGTGAGGGTCACCAGGGAGCTCATGTCCCTCGGCATGTCTTCATTCCAACCAGAGACCAAGAAAGGAAAGACATTCCAACTCTGGAGTTTCTGCTGCTCGCTCCCAGTGCAGGGAAGCTGCTGGCATATGGGTGCCTGCAGCACAGCCAGGGCCGGGAAGAAGCTCAGATATTGCAAATCCCGAGGGAGACGTGACTTCAGAGTTCTTTTCTAAGAAGCAGCCCTTTTGCTACCACAGGGAGGTACCTGCGGACAAAAATTATTTCTTTCATAGAAATAGTCCTTCTCAGTCTCCCTTTCTTATCACCAGAAAGAACTGAGTGATTCCCAGAGAGGGGAGGGCAGGAAGAGGAGTCCTGTGAACTGGGGAGCAGGGGATGCCCTTAAGCCTGAGTACCCCAGTAGTCATGATCCCCTTCCTCCCATACTTCTGAGGTCTTGGATGTGCTCCATGCCATGTCATCATTGATATGAACCTTCCCAACTGTGCCATTGCATGGGTCCGATGGTCACTGAGAATTTAGACATCTCACGCCTAGACAGGGACCTACTGTGCCTTAACAAACTGCTTTTCCTATACCTGTAGCTGGGAGGGTCCTTCTCTCTCTCTCAATAACTTTATTAAAAGATAATTTGCATACCATTCAATTCACCTCTTAAAAGTGATTTGAGAAATAGCATTGAAACATGTACATTCAGTTCAGCTCAGTTCAGTCGCTCAGTCGTGTCTGACTCTTTGCCACCTCATGAATCGCAGCACGCCAGGCCTCCCTGTCCATCACCAACTCCTGGAGTTCACTCACACTCATGTCCATCGAGTCAGTGATGCCATCCAGCCATCTCATCCTCTGTCGTCCCCTTCTCCTCCTGCCCCCAATCCCTCCCAGCGCCAGAGTCTTTTCTAATGAGTCAACTCTTCGCATGAGGTGGCCAAAGTACTGGAGTTTCAGCTTTAGCATCAGTCCTTCCAAAGAAATCCCAGGGCTGATCTCCTTCAGAATGGACTGGTTGGATCTCCTTGCAGTCCAAGGGACTCTCAAGAGTCTTCTCCAATACCACAGTTCAAAAGCATCAATTCTTTGGTGCTCAGCCTTCTTCATAGTCCAACTCTCACATCCATACATGACCACTGGAAAAACCATAGTCTTGACTAGACGGACCTTTGTTGGC
>NW_011494815.1:3388962-3391460 GCF_000754665.1 Bison bison bison | reverse complement strand
AAGGAGTAAGCATCTTTTAATTTTATGGCTGCAGTCACCATCTGCAGTGATTTTGGAGCCCAAAAAAATGAAGTCTGACATTACATTACCATATGTGAAATACATAACCAGTCCAAGTTCAATGCATGAAACAGGGCACTCAAAGCCGGTACACTGGGACAACCCAGAAGAATGGGATGGGGAAGGGCGTGGGGGTAGTTCAGGACAGGGGGACACAAGTACACCCATGGCTGATTCATGTCAATGTATGGTAAAAACCACCACAATATTGTAAAGTAATTAGCCTTCAATTAAAATAAATAAATTAATTCTTTTAAAAAATGTGTACAATTCAATGGTTTTTTAGTAAATTCATAGATATATATAACTATTGCCATAGTCAATAAGAAACTCAGCCCTAAGAAACCACTAATCTACTCTGTTGCTGTAGATTTCCCTAGCAGGGACTTTTAGATAAAAGGAATCTATAGTACACACAGTGTTTTGTGACTGGTTTCTTTCACTTAGTATTAGGTTTTCAAGGGTTGTCCATGTTGAAGCCTGCATCGACACTTCATTTCTTCCACATTCCTCTTGAGAGTAATAAGCAGGCCAAGTGTGGATCCATGGAATAGGGGACTATCTCCAGAGGCCCCCACATTCAGACTTGTGGTGAATGTGGCTCATTTCAGAGCATTTCATTTGCTTCCTTCTTAGGCTGTTGGTGGATCAAAGACCCTTAACTTCTCCCAGAAACATCCTGCCAGTCTGGTGCAGATTGTCTTTGTACTGTACATACAGGTTTCTGCTCAAGGCTACCATGGTTACCACCTTGATCTTGCCAAAGGATATTGGCTGGTTCCAGGTGTTTTGAATGTCCTCAGCCTACTATAACTCACCCTGGCAATGAAGAGAATCAAATAGTATGTGTAGGTGCCTGACCCTGGTGGGCTGTAGTTCATGGGGTCGCAAAGTGTCAGCAGTGTTTGAAGCAACTTAGCATATACCTGCGGAGAAGGCATTGGTACTCCACTCCAGTACTCTTGCCTGGAAAATCCCATGGATGGAGGAGCCTACAGTCCTCATGGAGGTGAGCTACAGTCCACGGGATTGCTAAGAGTTGGACACAACTGGGCGACTTCACTGTCACTTTTCACTTTCATGCATTGGAGAAGGAAATGGCAACCCACTCCAGTGTTCTTGCCTGGAGAATCCCAGGGATGGCGGAGCCTGGTGGGCTGCCGTCTATGGGGTCGCACAGAGTCGGACACGACTGAAGCGACTTAGCAGCAGTAGCAGTAGCAGTAGCAGACACTTCCGAAGCTCTTCTGTGGGGTTCCAAGTCTTAAATTTTTCTTGGCAATCTTAGGTAAGGAAACATTCTTGACAGGCTTGGACTTGAACATAGGCTACCCACACTGTAACAGAGGTTTTAAACTTGTGATAGGTTGGCCTGGACTTTTTAAAACTAGAAGTAACCAGAAAGCCACATGATCTGTCCAAATGTCAATATGGGGCAGGAAGAAGAGATTAGGCAGAATTTGTTTGAAAGTTAGTGAACGGACAGAAATGTTTATGCCCGGCTGACTTCAAACTGTTTGATAAACTGGTTCCAAACTTAAGATCCTAGAGGCAGAAACCCCAAATGAAATAGTGGTCAACCCAGTGGTATCTTATACTTAATCAGTTTTATTTTAAGAATGTAAAGATGATTCAGATTGGTAAGTGCATTGATTCAACTGATCACAACAGGTCAAAAGTCTTGGCAGTAGTTTGGAAACCTGTTCACACAAGGCATTTTTATTCCTCTAGCACAAGCACCAAACAGAAGCCAATGGACACAGGTGATGTCTGTTTGCTGCTTTGATAACCCAAAGATGCCATTTGATTTTGGGGGTGATGACAAAGGTGTTTCATGTGACTAAAAAGCCACCTTGCTTCATTCTGTAGCAGCAGAGGAAGTTCAGCTGCGGGTGAATGATTTCTTGAGTGTGGAAGAAAGTCCCAAAGTTAAGGTGACAAGAATTGCACTTGAAAAATTCTTCAGGCTCCATCTATAATTCTCAGTGGAGTTTTACAAGGTGCTTCCAAGACCAGGAAAGGGAAATTGCTGAATACTGTAAACAGCAATATATATATATGTATATATATATCAGTTCAGTTCAGTTCAGTCGCTCAGTCATGTCTGACTCTTTGCCACCTCATGAATCGCAGCACGCCAGGCCTCCCTGTCCATCACCAACTCCTGGAGTTCACTCAGACTCACGTCCATCGAGTCAGTGATGCCATCCAGCCATCTCATCCTCTGTCGTCCCCTTCTCCTCCTGCCCCCAATCCCTCCCAGCATCAGAGTCTTTTCTAATGAGTCAACTCTTCGCATGAGGTGGCCAAAGTACTGGAGTTTCAGCTTTAGCATCAGTCCTTCCAAAGAAATCCCAGGGCTGATCTTCAGAATGGACTGGTTGGATCTCCTTGCAGTCCAAGGGACTCTCAAGAGTCTTCTCCAACACCTGTTCAAA
>NW_011494815.1:3386367-3388862 GCF_000754665.1 Bison bison bison | reverse complement strand
AGAGTCTTCTCCAACACCACAGTTCAAAAGCATCAATTCTTTGGTTCTCAGCTTTCTTCACAGTCCAACTCTCACATCCATACATGACCACTGGAAAAACCATAGCCTTGACTAGATGGACCTTTGTTGGCAAAGTAATGTCTCTGCTTCTGAATATGCTATCTAGGTTGGTCATAACTTTTCTTCCAAGGAGTAAATGTCTTTTAATTTCATGGCTGCAATCACTATCTGCAGTGATTTTGGAGCCCCAAAAAATAAAGTCTGACACTGTTTCCCCACCTATTTCCCATGAAGTGATGGGACCAGATGCCATGATCTTTGGTTTCTGAATGTTGAGCTTTAAGCCAACTTTTTACTCTCCTCTTTTCTTTAATTCCACTTCACTTTCTGCCATAAGGGTGGTGTCACCTGCATATCTGAGGTTATTGATATATTTCTCCCAGCAATCTTGATTCCAGCTTGTGCTTCTTCCAGCCCAGCATTTCTCATGATGTACTCTGCATAGAAGTTAAATAAGCAGGGTTACAATATACAGCCTTGACATACTCCTTTTCCTATTTGGAACCAGTCTGTTGTTCCATGTCCAGTTCTAACTGTTGCTTCCTGACCTGCATATAGGTTTCTCAAGAGGCAGGACAGGTGGTCTGGTATGCCCATCTCTTTCAGAATTTTCCACAGTTTATTGTGTTCCACACAGTCAAAGGCTTTGGCATAGTCAATAAAGCAGAAATAGATGTTTTCCTGGAATTCTCTTGTTTTTTCCATGATCCAGCAGATGTTGGCAATTTGATCTCTGGTTCTTCTGCCTTTTCTAAAACCAGTTTGAACATCTGGAAGTTCACGGTTCACATATTGCTGAAGCCTGGCTTGGAGAATTTTGAGCATTACTTTACTAGCGTGTGAGATGAGTGCAATTGTGTGGTAGTTTGAGCATTCTTTGGCATTGCCTTTCTTTGGGATTGGAATGAAAACTGACCTTTTCCAGTCCTCTGGCCACTGCTGAGTTTTCCAAATTTGCTGGCATATTGAGTGCAGCACTTTCACAGCATCATCTTTTAGGATTTGAAATAGCTCCACTGGAATTCCATCATCTCCACTAGCTTTGTCCATAGTGATGCTTCCTAAGGTCCACTTGACTTCACATTCCAGGATGTCTGGCTCTAGGTCAGTGATCACACCATCATGGTTATCTGGGTCGTGAAGATCTTTTTTGTACAGTTCTTCTGTGTATTCTTGCCACCTCTTCTTAATATCTTCTGCTTCTGTTAGGTCCATACCATTTCTGTCCTTTATCAAGCCTATCTTTGCATGAAATGTGCCCTTGGTATCTCTAATTTTCTTGAAGAGATCTATCTATACACACACACACACACACACCCACATATATTTACTGCAATATATATATAAAATCCAGTGAATGTGAGGCCAGAGGTTATCAGGGCAAACACGGACATGGCTTCTAGACATCTCAAGGCCACAAGTGATTTTGCTGCTTGATTTATAGACAGTTCTATTGTGATATAATTTACATACAGTATCACCAGTTGTAAGTGCAGAATTCAATGGGCTTTTGACAAATATTTTCAGGTGTGTGATCATGACCACGATCAAGGTATAAAACTTTTCTGTGCCCCTAAAATTTCCTGGCGTTTCTTTACAGTCAGTTGTCTTTGCACAACTTCAGTCATGAGCAGCCGCTGATGCATTTTCTAGCTGTCTCTGCTATGGGTCTCCGGACCTCCCTTGGAACATCTCTGCCATCTTCAGCATTCTTTTTTTTTTTTTAATTTTATTTTATTTTTAAACTTTACATAATTGTATTAGTTTTGCCAAATATCAAAATGAATCCGCCACAGGTATACATGTGTTCCCCATCCTGAACCCTCCTTCCTCCTCCCTCCCCATACCATCCCTCTGGGTCGTCCCAGTGCACTAGCCCCAAGCATCCAGTATCGTGCATCGAACCTGGACTGGCATCTCGTTTCATACATGATATTTTACATGTTTCAATGCCATTCTCCCAAATCTTCCCACCCTCTCCCTCTCCCACAGAGTCCATAAGACTGTTCTATACATCAGTGTCTCTTTTGCTGTCTCGTACACAGGGTTATTGTTACCATCTTTCTAAATTCCATATATATGCGTTAGTATACTGCATTGGTGTTTTTCCTTCTGGCTTACTTCACTCTGTATAATAGGCTCCAGTTTCATCCACCTCATTAGAACTGATTCAAATGTATTCTTTCTAATGGCTGAGTAATACTCCATTGTGTATATGTACCACAGCGTTCTTATCCATTCATCTGCTGATGGACATCTAGGTTGCTTCCATGTCCTGGCTATTATAAACAGTGCTGCGATGAACATTGGGGTACACGTGTCTCTTTCCCTTCTGGTTTCCTCAGTGTGTATGCCCAGCAGTGGCATTGCTGGATCATAAGGCAGTTCTATTTCCAGTTTTTTAAGGAATCTCCACACTGTTCTCCATAGTAGCT
>NW_011494815.1:3385394-3386267 GCF_000754665.1 Bison bison bison | reverse complement strand
TGTTCTCCATAGTAGCTGTACTAGTTTGCATTCCCACCAACAGTGTAAGAGGGTTCCCTTTTCTCCACACCCTCTCCAGCATTTATTACTTGTAGACTTTTGGATCGCAGCCATTCTGACTGGTGTGAAATGGTACCTCATAGTGGTTTTGATTTGCATTTCTCTGATAATGAGTGATGTTGAGCATCTTTTCATGTGTTTGTTAGCCATCTGTATGTCTTCTTTGGAGAAATGTCTATTTAGTTCTTTGGCCCATTTTTTGATTGGGTCATTACTGCAGATTCTAAGTGCCTCCACCTCCTTGAACTCTGATCTGTTCTTCAACTCAATAGGCTTGCTGGTCTCAGTTTTGATCCCCCTCCCTGTGCTGTGGCTTGGAAATTCCCTCTGGGCAGACAGCTAGGACAGGTGTAGCCTCATAGGTGGTTTTTCCTGAGACCAAAATCACAGTCCTGTATCCTGTGTGATATGTGTATGAGACATTTTTGCCTGGTTTTTAGTTGTTTAGCCTAGGATGGCAATTTCTTAAGCTATTAATTCTTCACGAGCAGAAGTGGGACTGCTTTGACTCATAGTTTACTGTTTGCGCAATGATCTCATGTTACCTGGAGTCACCAGAAGGTACAGTCAGGCTGATGGCCACTCCCTTGTGGCAGGTGTACAGTTTCAGCTAAAATGGAAAAATTGTGTTTCCAGTTTGGAATCCATTGCCTCCTCAAGGCATGAAGAAGTATACAGATATGTTTTAATTTTGCCCTAAAGAATAACGGCAATAGAACAATAGCTATCATCCAGCAAGCATTTATTATGTGCCAGGCACCATGCTAAGCACGTTTAATATCCTAATTTAATCCTCAAACACTGTGAATTAGG
>NW_011494815.1:3381143-3385294 GCF_000754665.1 Bison bison bison | reverse complement strand
GTGAATTAGGTACCACCTTTATTCTCTTTCACAGATGAGGAAACTGCGTGTGTGTGGTAATGGTTTGGGACACACTAGAGGCCACCTGGGCTTTCCAGGTGGTGCTAGTGGTAAAGAACCTGCCTGCCAATGCAGGAGACTCGGCAGACGTGAGTTCAATCCCTGGGTCGGGCAGATTCCCCTGGAGAAGGGAATGGCAACCCACTCCAGTATTCTTGCCTGGAGAATCCCATGGGCAGAGGAGCCTGGCAGGCTACCGCCCGTAGTGTCGCAAAGAGTCAGACATGACTGAAGCGACTTAGCGCACATGCAAATGCCACCTATTCCGTCTTCTTGACTAAAATAAAATTTCCAATCATTGACCCCCCAGAACTGTAAAAGACATTATATAAAGAAGAATTAAGAGAACTAAACAGAAGTGGTTGGATTTTTTCACTTGTATCTCAAATAATTCTGTTTTTGCCACTAATGACCCAGAGGTCCCATTTGATGCTTTAGTAGATAATACTCCTTCACATCTGCAGCCAGTTAAAAATTGGGTCAAAGACACTTATTTAAAGTCACCAAAGTTGTCAAAAATAAACCCCACTAGACCTTATTACTTGTACTAATGTTAGGTCAGGTCATAAAAGGAACATGAAAGGTAAAGACTAAAAATGTCACCCTAGCCAATGCCTTCTGGAAATTTGCCAATGCAGGGACCAACCCCAAAGAGACCTAGACTACTATCTCTATGTACAAAGAAAAACCCTATCACAGGCGTTATTAAAATATGAGAATTGATGGAGCAATTTTGATGTTGGTAAAAAATTATGACACTAAAAATATTTTCAAATATCCTTGTGAAAGGGACCATAATTTTCTCATGTATTAATTATAAATTAAGCACTATCAGTCTCTGTCTCAATTCTTAATGAGTATTTTTATCTGAGTTCATTTTTATTGAATCTCCCATGGGAGAAGAATGCTGGATCTACAGATATTTGACTAGGGCCCATTTATCATGGGCCATTTGCTGTGGCCATAAATTTTGTGGTTGAATGACAATGAGTGAAGAAGGAGTAGAGCAAGAAGTGGATTGAGGTTGAGAAATAGGATAGGATTAAAGGTGGGTTTACACAGAAAACAGTTTGTACATTTTGATACAGTTCAAAATGACCTGGTAAAAGTACCATGTTGAAATGTTTTTTGAATGAAAACAGCAACATTAAAATGGACTGCTTCACTTATATGCCCATCAAAACCCTCACCTCAGCTCAGAAGATTCACAAGCACAGCACACATTGTTTTGGCTTTTTCTGCAAACCCTAAAAGCTGTGATTGGAATCCTGGGTTGTGAGACCAATGTGCTGAACCAAGATCCTGAGCTAGTGAGTGAACCTAGCTGGGCACTTAATTCCCACTGAGGTTTTGATGTCCTCAGTTTATCACTTAGGGAATGACTCCACCTAAGTGATACACACTTTGTTTTGTTTTGGGTTTGTTATGTGTGTATGTGTGCCCATGTATGTAATAAATGGAGATAAACAAAACTTTAATGAAATCTGCAAAAGGCAACCAATTAGTAATGGTGATATGGAACAAATGAGAACAGTAAATACTAGTGTCATGTTGGAAATGTGATTCCAGAAATCATGAGCCTACATATCTGAGTTCATTATTTTGGTGATTCAGAAGTATTTTGGAAAGTGTGGCATAATGGCTGATTTTTCTTTCTTGTATATGATACACTGTTGTTTAGTCGCTACGTTGTTTCCAACTCTTTTGCAACCCCATGCGCTGTAGCCCGCCAGGCTCCTCTGTCCATGGGATTTCCCAGGCAAGAATGCTAGAGTGGGTTACCATTTCCTTCTCCAGGGGATCTTCCCGACCCAGTGACTCAAACCTGTGTCTCCTGAATTGGCAGGTGGATTCTTCACCACAAAGCCACCTGGGAAGCTCATATAGTAGATAGCTCCATTTTTGCTGAGCACATGGCTTCCCAGAAGAAAGACTACGTTTCCCAGACTTCTCCACAGATAGTTAAAAGAGTTAATAAAGCTTTGTAATAAAGTTCTCTCTATGGGGTATAAGTCATGTGTGCAACTTGGAGGTTGTGCCCTTGAAGGGAAGAGGCATGTTCTCCCCTGGCCCTTCTAGCTGGCTGGCATATGGACACATGGTGGGTCATTTTGAACCAGGTGAATGAGGAAACCCCAGGATGACAGAGCAACAAGAGAGAGGAAGCCTGGCTCCTGACAACTTCACAGCCAGGACTGCCATCCTGCCCAGACTCACGGTTTCTGACCTGTTTCTTAACTAGCACTGTAGTAAGTCAAGGATCCGTTGTAATTGTTTCCATGCTTGTCTCCATTACCAGGCTGTGAACTCCTTATGAAGATCTCTCCCCATATTTCCAGTTCCTCACTGTAGCCCCAGAACTACTCTGGGTCCTGGCACAGAAAAGGCCCTTGTGAATGTTTATTGAATGAATGAATGAATGAATGTTCTGTGATATATACCAGCTTTTGACGGAAGTCGTGACAGATGCGTCAGAACAACTGTGGAGGAAGAGCCACCTCCCATTTGAAATGTATGTCTAGGAATTTCTGTTTGGCTGCTTGTAACAGAAAACCCAAATAACAGTGACCTACAGCATAGTCATTCATTTTCTTCACATGGTGAGGGTTTGCGAGTGGGTGATTTCTGAACTGGGTCTAGTGCCATCAGGCCTAAGTTTCTGCCAGTCACTTTGCCTCTTCCTCATGGTGCCAATATAGTAGCCAAACTCCAACCATCATGTTTATGTTCCAGAAAAGCAGGAATATCAAATGGTGAAAGGGAAAGCTAGCCAAGCCTGTCCCCTCCTAAAGGGCTCATGCTGCTCCAGATATCTGCAGGGACCAGGACAAGAGTATGAAGGGAGACCCAGCTACTATATGTTTGTCTATTTAAAAGTTGTTAATTCAAGTCAGCAGACTATTAAATAGCATATCTTCATCTTATTGCTTTGACAAAAATACCTTCAAAATGACAAAATCTAGAATATATGTCGTTATAATTTTTATATGACTGAAAATCAACAAAATACCAAAGATGAATTTAATTATGACTGAATATATCTGTGTATTCTTTTGATGAGCTGGCAAAGTCTGAATGAATAATAAAATCAAGGTACACACAATTCATAAGTTATTATATATTTATTCCATATTGTTTTGGCTTTCATCTCAACAAAATTAAATAATTATGTTATTATCAAGGTTTTCACAAATTTGTATTCTACTAACAGTAATGATCTAATGATCTAAAGCAGAGGTTGGCAAAATATGATCTGCAGGTCTGTTGCCTGTTTTTGTAAATAGAGTTTTATTGGCATTCAGCCAGACTCATTTTTTACATGTTGTCCATGGCTGTTTTCATGTTACAGTGTTAGAGTTGAAGAGTTGTAACAGAGACCATATAGCCTATAAGCCTGAAATATTTACTCTCTAGTCCTTTAAGAAAAAGTTTGCCAACTCTTGATCTAAAGGATTAAAACATAAAATGTAATTGTAGTGAAAATATACAGAATTTGAACATATTTTTATTAAAAAGTGTCAAAAATAAGTGAACATAGGGAATTCCCTGGCAGTCCAGTAGTTAGGATTCTGTGCTTTCACTGCCAAGGGCCCAGATTCAGTCCCTGGTAGAGGAACTAAGATCCTGCAAGTTGCAAGGTGTGGCAGAAGAAAAAAGAAAAAGACGATGGCAATTAAAAACAAGTGACCATAAAAGCCAAAGAATTAAGATCATTTTTCATATACATATTCTAGAGAAGTTTTTTCTAAAGAAGTCATCAGTTCAGTTCAGTCCAGTCGCTCAGTCGTGTCCAACTCTTTGCGACCCCATGAATAGCAGCACGCCAGGCCTCCCTGTCCATCACCATCTCCCGGAGTTCACTCAAATCACGTCCATCAAGTCGGTGATGCCATCCAGCCATCTCATCCTCTTTCGTCCCCTTCTCCTCCTGTCCCCAATCCCTCCCAGCATCAGAGTCTTTTCCAATGAGTCAACTCTTCACATCAGGTGGACAAACTCTACATCAGCTGGAGTTTCAGCTTTAGCATCATTCCTTCCAAAGAACACCCAGGGCTGATCTCCTTTAGAATAGACTGGTTGGATCTCCTTAT
>NW_011494815.1:3364977-3381043 GCF_000754665.1 Bison bison bison | reverse complement strand
GACCTTTGTTGGCAAAGTAATGTCTCTGCTTTTCAATATGCTATCTAGGTTGGTCATAACTTTCCTTCCAAGGAGTAAGCATCTTTTAATTTCATGGCTTCAATCACCATCTGCAGTGATTTTGGAGCCCAAAAAAATAAAGTCTGCCACTGTTTCCACTGTTTCCCCATCTATTTCCCATGAAGAAGTCATAATTATTTAAAATTAAAAGGTAAAATATAAATTATAATTCATGTATAAGAGCAGTATTATTTAAATGCATTTATTTTATTTTTAAAAATTTAGCTAAACAAATCTTATTAAACATCTTTATATTTCTATAAAAATAAAACTTGGCACTCTGTCATTCAATATCCACATGACTGCTGAGGTTAACACCTCATATCATGTTTTGTGTCTGCTGCTGCTGCTGCTAAGTCGCTTCAGTCGTGTCCAACTCTGTGTGGCCCCATAGACGGCAGCCCACCAGGCTCCCCCGTCCCTGGGATTCTCCAGGCAAGAACACTGGAATGGGTTGCCATTTCCTTCTCCAATGCATGAAAGTGAAAAGTGAAAGTGAAGTTGCTCAGTCGTGTCCAACTCTTAGCGACCCCGTGGACTACAGCCCACCAGGCTCCTCCATCCATGGGATTTGCCAGGCAAGAGTACTGGAGTGGGGTGCCATTGCCTTCTCTAGACCTACACATATACAAATTTGAGAGTAATATGAATTGTTGAGTATGGAAAAATGTTCTTAAGCTGCCATGTACAACTGCTATGAACAGGGGGCAGTAATAGTAATAGTGAACTGCTAATAGTGAGGACCCCCCAGAAGGGACTGAAACTGGGAAAGGAGCAAGGAAATGCATGCTTGGCACAACAGGGAAGTAGGGTACTTTGGTCTGTTAGGATATGATATTCATGCTATGTACTGGGAAGGAATTAACAATTCTTCCTGTTACCTAAGCTCTTCTGCCTTTGATCCTTCCTGATTTCAGAAGCAGCATTCATCTCCAGGGTCATCAGGCACAGGCACAAAATTTCCAGACTCAGTATCGCTTCAGGGAAACAGGGCAGGGGGTGTGGAAGTGTATTTCCCTGGGGCCTGAGTGGTGTTTGTAATAGGAACAGATGTCTAGGGCACGGATAGCTTGTGTCAGTGTTAAGCACGTGATCTCAAATGATAGAGAATGTCTTTGTGTTCATTAAGAAAAGTGTGTGCTTATACATGCCTGTGCATGTATGCATAATATGCAAGGCCTACTAAGTCATGGGGCCCAGAATGGGGTCTGAGGACAGACAATACTAAAAAAGCTTTCTTGGAAATCCACCCAAATGACTTCTGCTTACATTTTATTGGCCGTAACTATATGCTTTGTCCATTGATGGCTGCAGTGAAGCCTGGGCACATTGTAAGCTGGAAAACCAGGGAGAAGGGGAAAAACTATAATGTTGCCTGTGAGTAGTCTCCGCTACACTGCCCTCTCCTCTCTGCTCTATCTGGCCTTGACCTCCTCCAATATCTTTTCCCTGCCCACATACACAGGTCCTCCCTGGAGTACCTCTGTCTCTATGTCACTCAGCTCAAGCTCCCTGCTTGAGGGAGCTTCACTCCCAGCCAGGACTGAAATGCTCTGGACAAAGAAACTGAGAGTGGGAAACCCCAGGGGGCTCCTCAGTTCTCCCCCAAGCAGCGCCTCCAGAAGCACGTCATTGTCTGTGAGTTGTCACAGAGCTAACTGGCATGAGCAGTGCAGGGGCCAGGTGCCACCTGCCTCCATGCTTCCTCTTCACCCAGGTGTGGAAGGACCTTATCACCGACTAGTTATGGGCTATTGTCCTCTGAAGAGCTGCCAGAGGGTTTTGCTGCATTCCTGTAGATCAGCGAGCTGTGTCTCTGCAGGAAGATGAGGGCCCCACTCAGGCCAACCACAGGGATCCAGCTCCAGCTGGGGGATGGAGGTGGGGGCCTCCGTTAGTTCTCCTCCCCTCTGGGACCCTGCCCCTGTCAATGTTAATGTAATAAAGAGAAGGAGATTTGGAGGAGCATGACTCAAGTCTGGGAAGGAAGGAGATATCTTTTTACATAATTTGTTACTGGAGGCATGCCAACAAGAATCACATTTTGTGGGCACAGAAGTATGCCAGACTTCAGGTATTTTACCCAAGGCTAGATCACAGTGATCTCACCTTGCTCCCCTTTACCCCTGAGACTTGGAGCATCCGTTACTCCACTGAGTGCAAAACTCAAGCGAAGTAAGTGGTGACTGACAGCTGAATCTGGAGGCTCGGATTTAGAATGAAGCAGGAACTCTGGTGGAAGAAGTGGAGCTCAGAGGAACCAGGAACTGTCGGGGAGAGAGTGGGCATGTGTCGGAGGTTGGCTGCGGATAACCCACATGTATTTGCCTGCCGAGGCAGTGGTCAGGCCACTTCTTTCCTTATAACTTCCTCTTTTTTTGGCACCTGCAATCCCTGAGATGCACATGTGGGCATGGCAGTGAATTTCCTGGGTGTCTTGATAGGCAGCCTTTTCAGAAATATTAATAGATCTGTGTATGTGTGTGTATGTAAATGTGTGTAAACCCGTGTTGATGGGCATGTCCGATAGTGAGTGTGCAAGTACCTGTGGGTGCCTGGGTGCAGTCAGACCCTCTTGCCTTCCTTGTGACTCCCCTGTATCGATTTCATCTTTCGCTCTGAATGCACAGGCAGAAGAGCTGAGGTCCCTAAACTGCCGCCACTCAAAAAAATGAATGTACAGAGCAGCAACTCAAGCCAAAGCCTCAGGGAAGCAGCTTTGCAAGCTGAACACCCTGCAGAAAAATAAGCCAAAGAGCTCGTGCCAGTCAGTGGCTGGTTTTCACTTCACACCTGGGAGACCTGCCAGGTGTCACTGATGAATATTAGTGAAGCACAGAGTGGCTGCAGACCTTGAGGGGCTAGGGTGGAGGTAAAATGAGCTGGTTGGACAAGTAAAACAGGGAGACTTTTCTCATGACTTCCTGGCTACATCTTGTGCAGAGGAGCCAACAAAGGTCTTGTTATTTCTGTAGGAAAATTGTGTTGTGTGTATAGGTTTAAGTATGTGTGGTATCAGTGTAAGTATGCGTGTGTGCACAGAGTATGTGTGCAAGTATAGGCATATGCATGCATGTGCACACATGAGTGCGTGAGTATGTCTGTGTGCATGAGTATATGTGTACACACATGTGCATGTGGATGCACTCTAAAATACGACAATTGTCATAAAGGGTGCAGGACCCATATCATGCTTTTAGCTCGAGAGTTCATACCAGCATCCATGCTTGTGAATTCCCTGAGGTTACATGCAAAAATGTGTTTTTTTGTGTGTGTTTCTTCAAACAAAGCCCTGGTTTCCCTTAGGTTCTCCACCTTTCCAGATGATGTAGGACTGTGATAGGCAGAATAATGACCTCCAACATCCTAATCTCCAGAACCTGTAAATATGCCATATTATGTGGCAAAGGAGAATTAAGGTTGCAGATGGAATTAAAGGTGCTAATGAGTTGACTTTGAGATAGAGAGAGCATCTGGACATCCAAGTGGGCCGAATGTAGTCACAAGAGTCCTTCTAAGTGAAAGATGGAAGCAGAAGAGGCACGCGAGAGTAGCAACATATGAAAAAGACCCAACCAACCATCATTGGCTTTGAAGAAGGAAGGGGACCATGATCTGAGGAATGTAAACGGCCCCTAGAAACTAAAAAGGCCAGAAAACAGATTCTCCCCTAGAGCCTCCAGAAAGGAAGGCAGCCTGCCCACACCTTGATTTTAGTCCAGTGAGACTCATTTCAGAGTTCTGACCTCCAGAGCTACAAGAAATTAGTGTTGTTTTAAGCCATTCAGCACAGAGTCGAGTCAGACACGACTGAAGTGATTTAGCAGCAGCAGCAGCAGTTCAGTTCAGTCTAGTCGCTCAGTTGCGTCCAACTTTTTGTGACCCCATGGAATGCAGCACACCAGGCTTCTCTGTCCTTCACCAACTCCCAGAGCTTGCTCAGACTCATGTTCATCGAGTCGGTGATGCCATCCAACCATCTCATCTTCTGTCGCCCTCTTCTCCTGCCCTCAATCTTTCCCACCATCAGGGTCTTTTCAAATGAGTCAGCCCTTCGCATCAGGTGGCCAAAGTATTGGAGTTTCAGCTTCAACATCAGTCCTTCCAATGAACACTCAGGACTGATCTCCTTTAGAATGGACTGGGTGGAACTCCTTGCAGTCCAAGGGACTCTCAAGAGTCTTCTCCAACACCACAGTTCAAAAGCATCAATTCTTCAGTGCTCAGCTTTCTTTATAGTCCAACTCACATCCATACATGACTACTGGAAAAACCATATCTTTGACTAGACAGACCTTTGTTGGCAAAGAAATGTCTCTGCTTTTTAACATAGTGTCTAGGTTGGTCATTGCTTTTCTTCCAAGGAGCAAGTGCCTTTTAATTTCATGGCTGTAGTCACCATCTGCAGTGATTTTGGAGCCCCCCCAAAATAAAGTCTGTCACTGTTTCCATTGTTTCCCCATCAATTTGCTGTGAAGTATGGGACTGGATGCCATGATCTTAGTTTTCTGAATGTTGAGTTTTAAGCCAACTTTTTCACTCTTCTCTTTCACTTTCATCAAGAGGCTCTTTAGTTCTTCTTCGCTTTCTGCCATAAGGTTGGTGTCGTCTGCTTATCTGAGGTTACTGATATTTCTCCAGGCAATCTTGATTCTAGCTTGTGCTTCATCCAGCCCAGCATTTCGCATGATGTACTCTGCATATAGTTAAACAAGCCAGGTGACAATATACAGCCTTGACAAACTCCTTTCCCGATTTGGAACCAGTCTGTTGTTTCAAGTCCAGTTCTAACTGTTGCTTCTTGAACTGCATACAGATTTCTCAGGCGGCCACTCAGTTTGTGGTAATTTGTCACAGCAGCCACAAGGAGCTAATACAAAGACTGTTTCTTTACTTAATCATGTTACTTCACACTTCCAGGCCCTGTGCTGGCCTCCCCAGTCCTCCTCACGACTCTGGGGATATGCCTTGCTCCTCCCCTTGGAGCAGGAAGGAAACTGGCTCAGTTAGGTGAAGTGGCTTGCTGAAACTCATTCAGATGTTAAGTGGGGAAGGTCCCTTATATACCCAAGGTTGGCAAGGCGTGGATTTAGCCAGGAGGCAGTGTGGAGCGGTGGGCAGAGCTGCACTGGCAATGGGGAGACCTGTGTCTTAGCCTAGGCTCCATCCTAACTTATTGTAGGACTTAGGGCAAGTCACCCACCCCTCCCTGGGCCTCAGTTTCCCCATCCTTAAAGTGAGAGAATTGTAACAGAGAACTCTCAATCCTGAGGCTCAATGACTCCAGGCAAGAAGATACATGTGTATATATATATACACATATGTATGTATATACATACTAAAGCGGCTTATTAAGACTCTAGGAACAACTAGAAGGAGGAGGCACTGCCCTTCCCCACCTCTCACATCTTATTGCCTGGGACCAAAGCAGCTGGATGGGGCCCAGCAGTGGTGGTAGTGACCCTGCTGAGGAGAGAAGAGAGTGGAGTAACTGGTTGTGTGTGTTAGTGGCTGAGTCGTGTCCAGCTCTTTTGCGATACCATGGACTGTAACCTGCCAGGCTCCTTTGTCCATGGGATTTCCCAAGCAAGAATACTGGAGTGGGTTGCCATTTCCTTCCAGGGGATCTTCCCATCGCAGGGATCGAACCTGTGTCTCCTGCTTGGCAGGCTAATTCCTTACCACTGGGCCACCAGGGAAACCTGGAGTAGTTAGTCAGGGTATGAAATTAGAGCGTGAGAGAGAGCAGGTAAAGGGAAGAACCCCAGGTGTCTCCCCACCTCCAAAGTTCCTGAGATGCCACCTGGGATTATTCTAGTTCTGCAGTTTTGATGGTGAGGTTGCTTTCACGAGCAGGCATATGTACTTAGGAAATGACTTGATTTCCCAGTGATTCCCTCTGGCTCAGAGAGTAAAGAATCTCCTACAATGCGAAAGATCCAGATTCAATCCTTGGCTTGGGGAGATCCCCTGGAGAAGGGAATGGCAACCATTCCAGTATTCTTGCCTGGAGAATCCCATCGACGGAGTAGCCTAGAGGGCTACAGTCCACAGGATCATAAAGAGTCGGACACGATTGACACTTTCACTTTCACCTGCTCCCAGGGTTTGGTGGTCTCCTCCCAGTATCAGACAGATAAAGAGCCTGGACTTGGAGTCAGGAGGCCTGAATCTACCAACCTGCCTGGTCATTGCCTCTGTGGGCTGTAGGGAGGACCTGTGAGCTACGGAGGTGAGAATGATTTGGCCTTATGGGAGCCTATTGTTCCTGAGCTCTTTCCCTCATTCTGGAGAACCATAGCCCCCCATGTATTTTACTCATCAAGTGGCAAAGAAGACAGCATACAGCTTATATAGTGTCCATCCACCCTTGGACCTGGGCCTAGCACTCCAGTCCCTTGCTACTCCCAGGGTGGTTTGTGGCCAGCAGCATCTGCATCCCCTGGGAGTGTTTTTGTTTTGTTTCATTTTTTAATAAACGCAGGGTCTCCTGATCCATGTGCACACAAGTGTGAGAAGCCCTACTGCAGAGACTATAGCTCTGCTCCCCTGGTCCTCCCCAAAGGTGATGAGGACCACCCAGAACCCAGGCCCTTTCTGGGCCTCATTCTTGCTCTCTCTACCCTGGGATGTCCTGCCCAAAGAGACCAAGCCTGCATGCAGGACTTGTACTGCCCTCTTCTGCGAGGCTGTTGTACCTCTAGCCCCAAGGGATGGTCAAAGGGTGACTGTGGGAGTAGGAGAGGGGTTATGGGGGTGTGGGGTGGATCTTTGGCATGAGGGCTTGAACAAGAACCTTACATGGACACAAGATCCTAACTGTTCAGGATGGAGTAAGGCAGGAGGGTAGAAAGAGGGGAGCAGGTACTGTGGGCTGCAAGAGTCCTCTTTTTACTAGTCCTGGGTTCTTAAACTGTCAAGAGTGGGCCTGTACAACTTTATAAAATAATTGTCCTAGCAACGGATTGGGTACGTATCTGACTGTGACAGTCTATGAGTTGATTTTTAAGGTGGGGATAATTAAAAGATTTCTTTGAAGAAGGGGCTTTGGAGCTGGGCTTTGACAGATGAGTAGGAGTTCAGTTGGTTGAGAACGAAGGAGATAGAACTATGTGAGCAAAGATGTGGAGGTAGGGAAGGATGAGGCATTTGTGGGAAAAGATGAACTTTATGCTGGAGTATTTTTACTTTCGGACCAAATCATGTAGGAGAGGAGTCTGGGGACTCCTCGAAGATTACGAGCTGGGAAACTGCAAGGTAAGGACAGCATTTTAGGGGAAGTTTTGGGTGGAAGCATGGGGAGTTTGGGGGAGGGATACGAGCAGCAAGGGGCTTCCCTGGTAGCTCAGCTGGGAAAGAATCTGCCTGCAATGCTGGAGACCTGGGTTTGATCGCTGTTTGGAAAGGTCCTCTAAAGAAGGGAATAGCTACCCACTCCACTATTCTTGCCTGGAGAATTCCATGGACAGAGGAGCCTGGCAGTCTACAGTCCATGGAGTCACAAAGAGTCAGACACGACTGAGCGACTTTCCCTTCACCAGCAGCAAAATGCTGAAATGTTCTCCTGTGGCTCCTCCTTCTAAATTTCTTGCTGCTAAGTGGACAGCATAACATGGATCACAGATCAGAGTGTGAAGATTTGCAGACCCCACACCTACTTTCTGATCCTTTATCCAGATCCAGGAAATTGGTTGAGAGAATCAGGGGAATGGCTGGGTCATCAGCAGACCCTCAAAGCATCTTTGAGGACTATTGCAGATTGCTCTGTCTGTATTGGAATATTAATGCAAGGGGAGAGGTCACATTTGTCATTAATCAAGCAGTAGCGAGAGCAAGTGCAGGGAGCTTGCACTGATTCCGAACACATCAAACAAAATGGCGCCCAGCAGCCAGCGATAGCAGCCTTGGAGAGGCTGGTCAAATTGGATTAGCAGATCAAATGTCTGTTCTAATGCCTGAGAGATGGACGAGGCACATATTAAATGGTCCACAGGCGGGCATGTTTCGAGTACTTAATCAACCCTTCACTTCCCTCCTCCAGGGATGGGGGAAGCCTCAGTGCCACCCATGGTGAAAAATTACCCACCCCTGCAGGATCTCTCCCTGCCATTTCCACTGTACAATGTACATGAATTATAGAAAGAGTTCAGGGAAGACAGTGTAAAGCCAGCTGGCAATGGAAAATGCATAGGTCTGGGATCAGGAGACCTGGGTGCGGGTCCTGTTTCTCCACCTGCTCACTATGCGACTGTGGGTCTGTCATTCCCCTCTCTGGGCCTCAGTGCTCCCTTCAAGGCCTCCTTGCTTTTATGAGCTTGAAACAGTTCTCTGAGGATGCTTACAGGAGGCAGCAGGCAAAGTGGCTTGTGTAGCCAAGTGGTTTTTCTGGGGTGAAGATTTGCTCTGGGTGCCCTTGGGTTTTCTCTTTGTGACTTGAATTCAGCCTCAGCCTACAGGGTAGAAAGCCACTTCCATCCTCTCATCACTCCCCTTCCTCTTTTCTCAATTAAGAGACTTAAATTTTAGAGCCAGAGAGCACCAAAGAAGCTGTCAGGGCCCCTTTGTCAGAGTCCCGGAGTCATCCCTTTCTATTCTCTGTTAAGATCTCCTCCAGGGTGGTTTTTGAGCTGGGATCCCCCCCACTGCTCTTACCTAATGATGAAACCCTTGATTAAGCTCATTTTCCTTCTCAAAGGAAAAACTAAAGGTAGGGGGAGATGGTCCCATGTTAGACTTTGCATCAAGGCCCATTATGCCAGCTACATGGTGACCTTGACTTCAATGGCCCCAGGCCCATCCTTCTATGGTTCAGGAAACTGAGGCCCAGACATGGGAATGGCTTTACCCAAGATCCCAGGGTGAGTTTGCGTTTGCTGTGGAGCCAGGGCTGGTCCTCTCCAGTGCATTCCTTCCTCCCCTTCCCCATGGACCTGCCCACCTAAGCCAAGGGTGGGGCCCCCACTGGGCCTGGTTGGCAGAGGACATAGTCACAGTGGAGCCCACCGTGCTTACCTAGAATGTCTTTCTCTCAGTCCTGAGCCCTGAGATCCTTTCTTGGTCACATGGATGTTCCCTTTGCAGGCTTCATATGCACCAGGAGAGTACAGTTTATTCCTTTCCTCCCAGAAGCATTTCCTACAATTAGAGTAAGCACTCCCACTCCACCCCACAGGGACCCACCAGGTTCTAGGAGGGTCTACTTTACTTCAAGGAAGCTTAGTAAGCCTCCTCATAACTATCCTTATTAAGCACCAAATATAGACATTAAAGAAAGCAAAATAAAATCTGGGGGGAAAGTCCAATAAGTAAATCCCACAAACTTCTAGTGAAAATTTGGGCTCCATCACTCTAATTCTACTACCCATCAGTGGGCTTCCCTGGTAGCTCAGATGGTAAAGAATCCACCTGCAATGCAGGAGACCCTGGTTGAAGCTCCAATACTTTGGCCACCTGATGCAAAGAGCCAGCTCATTAGAAAAGACCCTGATGCTGGGAAAGATTGAAGGTAGGAGGAGAAGGGGACGACAGAAGACGAGATGGTTGGATGATACTCAAAGGACATGAGTTTGAGTAAGCTCTGGGAGATGGTGAAGGACAGGGGAGCCTGGTATGCCACATGCAATTCATGGGGTTGCAAAGAGTCGGACACAACTGAGTGACTGAACAACAACAACAACAATCCATCAATGCTGAACCTCATCCCGCTATCATCACCGCAATTCAGTAGAATGCTCCTTTCAAGCTGGCCAGAACATTTTTTTCAGGCAGTCACGCATTTTTACCTTGATGATCCTGGTAGCAGTAAGAATGGGCCTCATCCTTAACTCTACTGATGGGGTAGCAGGCATGACCTCCACCATCAAGCCTCTCTGACTACACAAGAATAATGAACAAAATAGTTGGATAGGGGAGTGAGACAGCATCCCCCTTCGTCTCTAGCCACCCCTCCTTCTGCCTTTAAAGGATCAAATGGAGAGATGACTTATTGCCTCAGCAGGTTGGGGTGGCCCTGCTCCCTGTCCTTTCTGGTAGGAGCCGATTTCTTAACTGATTTATTTACCTCCCTGGCCCTTTCTTCATCTATCTGATTAATAGTTTAGTTGGGGGTTCTTAGAAATTTACTTTCAATTGTTACCATAGCAACCAGCTCTCTTGCACAGGATCCCATAGAAAATGCATTTTGGGCCTTCTGAAGGAGCTGGGTTTATAAGGATCTCAGCATATACCAAAGCAGAGTGGGCACAATGATGTTCTACAGATATGAGCAAAAATTATGAGCAAGGATATGAAATGGTCTCGTTATACCATTGGCACCAAATTGGGTGCCTTCCCTCTCCCCTTTTCTTGTCTCTCTTTCACTGGACAACCCTCCTCCTCAATGTTCTCTTCTAGGTCCCCAGAAGGTTAGTTCCCCATGGGACAAAGGCAGGACCAGTACATGGAGATCATGGGGAGGCCCATCTTTAATGGAAGAATTTGTAGCAGGCAGAACCATCTGAAGATCCACTTGGCCACCTTGGAAGGCAGTACTCTCCCCATCGCTGGAGGTGTGTGAACAGGACCTGATGCAGGGCTCTAGGGAAGCTTGCATGGGGTGAGGGGTGGCATGTGTGGAATCTCTGGGTCCCCTCCGCCCTAGGATGGGAGAGTTGACTTGAGCCTGCTTGTGAGTCCAGCTCTCACCTTCCCCCAAGCTAAGCAGAATGTCAGGCTTGAGCATTTTAGCTCCTTGGGCACCTGGAGTGTCTTCTGGGTCCTCATAAACTCAATGCCTAGCACCTTGCCTGGCCCATGGGTGAATGAATGAATTCCTTAGGGTTTTAGTAAGTGTATGGGCAGAATCTACTGACTGTTTATGTGTTCTTTAATTATGATAATACAAATCTACACTTTAAAGCATGGCCAAATAACAACTTGAACCGGAAACAAAAGAAAAATGACATTGCTTGTAAAACTCCATCTCTTATACTGGAGTCATTCTCTGAATTACAGCTGAGGCATGAAAGTCTTTGTCCTCTGCAACCATGTGGTAATGAGGAAGTTATGTGGTGTGGGGGAAAGCTCTGCCCAAAGGGACAGGAAAACCCCTTTGGACAAGTCCCTTACCCTCCCTGTGCCTCCATTTTCTCCTCTCTGAATTGGGAGGAATGGAAACCATCAGAACTGACCAGCTGCTTTTCACTTATGGCTGACTCTGACTAATGGGTAGAGGCTGCCCGCGGTGCTGTGTACAGGAGGATTCAGTAGTTTCTCAGCTTAGCCAAAGAGTGTGCGGTAATAGATTAGCAATGTCTGCCCTGGGCACCAGATGGGAGGTGGGCAGACTGTGTGTAATATACTTTCCACCCCTGAAACAGGTGATCTCAGAAGGCCCTGATGGCTTCAGATGCCAAGACTTAATGGTTCTAAGTCATTTCCATCATTTCTCTGCCTTCAAGCCAAACTTATTGGCTCTTCTCTACTCTTGAGTTTGTAAAATTATGAGAAAGTTGAGTGTCTACTGCTGCAAAACTTTGTTACATTTTTTATTCTAAATAGACTAGTCTGTGGAAGACCTCAGAATTAGTTTGTAAATGATGCATATTTGTGGAGAAATGCAGGATTTAGATTCCCAAGGAACACTCAGTTTACAGCAGCTTGCAGGAGAGCCATCTGCAGTGGGGGGACAGTTGAATTCTTTGGGAAAGAGGACAGTGGATGGGCTACTGCAAGGAGTGGATGGAATCAGGTCTGTGGGCATTTATTCTGGGTGCACAGCTGTGTTCCCAGACTGAGATTTTTCCTTGTTAACAAGTGGCCATAACCTGCAAGAGATTGAGATCTGGCTGCCTTCTTGGATAAAATACCCTCCACTATTTCCCCCCAATATCCTCTCTGGCCTTATCTACCTCCTCTCTCTCTAACGCCCACCCCACCCCCCAACCCTGGGCTCTAGTTACACTGTCCTCTGCACCATTCCCACTTTTAATGTCTTTTCTTAACTCTATACTTTTGCCAGCGCTGTTTCTGGCACCTGGCATGTTTTCCTCCACCCAGCACACTCCTAATGTTAATAGGAATTAACATTCAGCCTTAACATTCTCTCTGAGATGCTTCTCAGCCTTCTGGACCATGTAGAGCCCCTGTATCCCCATCCCCGTCTCTGTGTTTAGACTGGCAGTGTTGTCTGGTTTCTTGGCAAATCCCTACTTTGTTTGGTTCTGGGTAAGCCTGGACTAATGGCATGAGACGTCTAATGAAATCATTTTGTGATAGAAAATAAAGATGGCTTAATTCTCTGATGACAGCAGGAAATTCAGTTTCTGTAAGAGCTCTCCCTGAAAGTTCACCCCTCAGCCGAGGGCTGCTTGAGGGTGTAGGATGGATTCCTTTGGCCCTTGTACAGACCTCTCCTGAGGTCTAGGCTATGCTGACGGAAGGCAGGGGGGCCCTATGGCTGGGTTGATGTCATGAAGGGTTTCATATTTCATCTTTTGATGCTATCTCCAAGGCAGGTTATGTGGGTTATATATCCCATAACAGAGGTAATCTGACCTGATGAAAGCAGAAAATACTCAGCCAACAAAGTAATATTTGCATCTCATTATCAAACCACACCACTTGTGGTTTGCTATAAATTAATATGCTTTTAGAATAAATGTGTGATTATCTTGTGATCAGCAATTATACTGCATTGCCTTTTTCTTTGATATTAAAAGTGATAACCTAATAAATGTAAAAATTTTAAATATGTCACCATTTGTGTAATTGTTTCTTGATATCTTCATTTACTAGTATATAAAGCACCTCAACAGAGAAGGCAATGGCACCCCACTCCAGTACTCTTGCCTGGAAAATCCCATGGACGGAGGAGCCTGGTAGGCTGTAGTCCATGGGGTCGCTAAGAGTCGGACACGACTGAGCGACTTCACTTTCACTTTTCACTTTCATGCATTGGAGAAGGAAATGGCAACCCACTCCAGTGTTCTTGCCTGGAGAATCCCAGGGACGGGAGCCTGGTGGGCTGCTGTCTATGGGGTTGCACAGAGTCGGACATGACTGAAGCAACTTAGCAGCAAAGCACCTCAAAAACTGAAAGTGGCCCAGGACTCTTTTAGCCTCTAAGAAACCCCACTTGTTTTAGGTTAAGAAAACAAAAGCTGTGGAGAGACCTTCATCCTGGGACACAGGGCACAGCTGAAAAGGTGGCCGCCCCTCACCCATCATGCACCGCACTTTCATGGGGAAACTGGTGCTAAACCATTCGTAGACAACCTGCTTCTGGGTCAGGGTTTACTGTGATCTACTGAAAGTCAGTCCTCGACATAAGGGTTTAAAAACAAGCAAAAACTAAAAATGTAAAAAAATAATAAGAAATTAATAATAATAAAAAAGATGAGAAAACAAAGCTGTGTGACTTTGGGCAAGTTGCATAAACTGTCTTCATAGCCTCAGATTCCTCATCTGCTCCACTCATAAAATGATGAAAATAACTCTGCCTTGCAGAGTTTCGATGGTGAGATAACACTGCACGGAATCCATAAAGTAGCCAGCAAAGTTTCAGATACACAGAGTCCCCAATAGATAATAGGTACCCAGTGACTGGTAGTGGTGATTATCATGTTTTTATGGAACCTTATTTCCAGCTGCTTTGATGCAAAATACTCCTACATCTGTTATCTATTATTGTGTAACAAATAACTTTATAAATTTGTGGTTTAAATTAACAGCCATTTATTAACCTCAAGATTCTGTAGGTTGGCAATCTAGGTTGGGCTCAGCCAGCAGGTTTCCTAGACTCAGCTGGCATTCCTCCTGCTTCTGGGGTCAGCTGTGCTGACTTTGCTGACTTTGACTGAGCTCTTCACATGTTTGGGGACCTCTGCTGGGACAACTGAGCTGACTCATTAATCTATAGAAGCCTCGTGTGGACTTGTTCACATGGCAGGGACAAGAGTCTCAAGAGAGTGGCAAGGATAAAGGCCTCTTGAGGCTAAGGCTTCAAATAAGTACAATGTCATCTCTGCCACAGTCCATTGGTCAGAGCTAGTCAGTCTCATTTGGTGGGGAAACAGGCTCCATGACTTCTTGATGGGAAGAGCCACAAAGTCACATCTGCGAAGCAGCACAGATACAAAAAGGAAAATAATATGGGGGTCACTTTTGCAAACGATCTACCATAACTCCCCCCTTTTTAAACAAAAACCAGAGCCTTGAGTTTATTCCCCATGTGCTCAAGTGAGCAAGTGGGGATGATTTCTGTTCTTTTCCACTGTCTGATTCAAGCCTATTTTTAGATCTAGCCTAATAAAATGAATTTCACACCTGGCTTACTAACCCACCAACAAATACTTAGTTGTTATCAATGTTTGGGAGAAACACCTAGGCAGCTGGGATTTGTAGTTCCATTAGCTCCAAGCACAATAATTGTTAATTACTTGCTTTATTTGGTTCTGTTGCATTTGCCAATAGTCAATTATGTTAGGGTTTCTTGTGATCAGTGGGGCTTATCCAATATTGCAGCTCAGCTCTGTTTTTGTCTCAGAGATGTCTTTTCCAAGAGGGTTAAAGAAAACTCTTGTTCACTAGTTTATTGAATATTAGCCTTTATCTGCTTATTTCAAAGGCTCCTTATTCACTGCTGAAAGTACCAAAGTGCTCAGGCTGAGCTCTTAGAATTGAACAAAAGACTAAAGATAAGCCTCCCCTTTGCCTGATCTGGCTAAATCCTGGTACATGGAATAGAGGAAAGAGCAAATCGTGGGATCCTGGGGTATTTGTTTAGCTCAGGCCTGAATCTCTGAAACTGCTGTATTCCCAAAGCAAAAAGGAAGATATGGAGGCAGGAGAAGTAACTGGACCCAGATGTTGCAAGGTTTCACCTAGACTTTATGCTTCAAGCTACAGGAGACCAGTGTTGGGGGTTAACCGTGAGAATGATGAATCAGCTTTTGCCACATAAGAAACCACCCCAAATTGCAGTGACTTAACAGTTAGTATTCATGACTTACCCATCTGGAGTCAACTGGGGGTGGCTGGTTCTGGCTGGGCCTTGATGAACTGGTTCAGTTCTTCGAGAGCCTCTTATCTTCCTCCTGGGACCATCAGGCCAGCGTTGGCATGTCTTGCTCATGGCAACAGCAGGGGCAGAAGAATGCAAAAGGAGATATGCAAGGCATCTTGAGGGCTGGGCTCAGAACTGGCACTTGTCACTTCCACCTCACTCTGTTGCCCAGGGGACATCAATGGCCTAGTCTGGATTCAAAGGTATGCACCAGCAACACCCTTCACACTGTGGCCAGGAGATCTAACACAGAGATCTGATCGCATTGCTTGTGCCAGAGTGCACTGATGGACGCTATTCCTCAGTGCTCCCTATGCTCGTGACTTGCCTCATACAATTTTGCAGGTGCATACCTTTGAATCCAAACTAGGCCATGTGATGTCCTCTGGGCAACAGAGTGAGGTGGAAGTGACAAGTGCCAGTTCTGAGCCCAGCCCTCAAGATGCCTTGCATATCTCCTTTTGCATTCTTCTGCCCCTGCTGTTGCCATGAGCAAGACATGCCAACGCTGGCCTGATGGTCCCAGGAGGAAGATAAGAGGCTCACGAAGAGCTGAACCAGTTCATCAAGGCCCAGCCAGAACCAGCCACCCCAAGTTGATTCCAGATGGGTAAGATATGAATACTAATTGTTCAGTTCAGTTCAGTTCAGTCGCTCAGTCGTGTCTGACTCTTTGTGACCCCATGAATTGCAGCATGCCAGGCCTCCCTGTCCATCACCAACTCCTGGAGTTCACTCAAACTCATGTCCTTCGAGTCGGTGATGCCATCCAGCCATCTCATCCTTTGTTGTCCCCTTCTCCTCCTGCCCCCAATCCCTCCCAGCATCAGAGTCTTTTCCAATGAGTCAACTCTTCACATGAGGTGGCCAAAGTACTGGAGTTTCAGCTTTAGCATCAGTCCTTCCAATGAACACCCAGGACTGATCTCCTTTAGGATGGACTGGTTGGATCTCCTTGCAGTC
>NW_011494815.1:3332122-3364877 GCF_000754665.1 Bison bison bison | reverse complement strand
TAGGATGGACTGGTTGGATCTCCTTGCAGTCCAAGGGACTCTCAAGAGTCTTCTCCAACACCACAGTTCAAAAGCATCAATTCTTCGGTGCTCAGCTTTCTTTATAGTCCAACTCTCACATCCATACATGACTACTGGAAAAACCATAGCCTTAACTAGATGGACCTTTGTTGGCAAAGTAATGTCTTTGCTTTTTAATATGCTGTCTAGGTTGGTCATAACTTTCCTTCCAAGGAGTAAATGTCTTTTAATTTCATGGCTGGAATCACCATCTGCAGTGATTTGGGAGCCCAAAAAAATATAGTCTGACACTGTTTCCATTGTTTGCCCATCTATTTCCCATGAAGTGATGGGACCAGATGCCATGATCTTAGTTTTCTGAATGTTGAGCTTTAAGCCAACTTTTCACTTTCCTCTTTCACTTTCATCAAGAGGCTCTTTAGTTCCTCTTCACTTTCTGCCATAAGGGTCATGTCATCTGCATATCTGAGGTTATTGATATTTCTCCCGGGCATCTTGATTCCATCTTGTGCTTCTTTCAGCCCAGAGTTTCTCATGACGTACTCTGCATAGAAATTAAATAAGCAGGGTGAGAATATATAGCCTTGACGTACTCCTTTTCCTATTTGGAACCAGTCTGTTGTTCCAAGTCCAGTTCTAACTGTTGCTTCCTGACCTGCATATCAAGAGGCAGGTCAGGTGGTCTGGTATGCCCATCTCTTTCAGAATTTTCCACAGTTTATTGTGTTCCACACAGTCAAAGGCTTTGGCATAGTCAATAAAGCAGAAATAGATGTTTTTCTGGAACTCTCTTGCTTTTTCCATGATCCAGCAGATGTTGGCAATTTGATCTCTGGTTCCTCTGCCTTTTCTAAAACCAGCTTGAACATCTGGAAGTTCGCGGTTCACATACTGCTGAAGCCTGGCTTGGAGAATTTTGAGCATTACTTTACTAGCGTGTGAGATGAGTGCAATTGTGTGGTAGTTTGAGCATTCTTTGGCATTGCCTTTCTTTGGGATTGGAATGAAAACTGACCTTTTCCAGTCCTGTGGCCACTGCTGAGTTTTCCAAATTTGCTGGCATACTGAGTGCAGCACTTTCACAGCATCATCTTTCAGGATTTGAAATAGCTCCACTGGAATTCCATCACCTCCACTAGCTTTGTTTGTAGTGATGCTTTCTAAGGCCCACTTGACTTCACATTCCAGGATGTCTGGGTCTACTAATTATTAAGTCACTTCAATTTGGGGTGGTTTATTATGTGGCAAAGCTGATTCATCATTCTCGTGGTTAAACCCCAAAACTGGTCTCCTGTAGCTTGAAGCATAAAGTCTAGGTGAAACCTTGCAATATCTGGGTCTAGTTACTTCTCCTGCCTCCATATCTCCCTTGTCACTTTACACTTTAGCAGTGACCCCCAAATGGCTTGCAGTTCTTCAAGTGCATCATGCTGGTTTCCATGCCTTTGCGCCTCATTTGCCCATGCCTGGAATGCTCTTCTCCTCTCCTTTGTCTGCTGGGAAAACTCCTATACAGTTGTCAAAACCCAGCTCAGGAATTGTCTTTTCTAACAAATCTCACTGTACTCTCCTCTGTGGTAAATCATCTTCACTTCTGCAAGAGGTTTGGACTCAAATTTGCTACCATGTGACATAATATTATGATATGGTCTTTTTATTTTGTCTTTGTACATTTTTGCCATCTATTAGACTGATTCACTTGAGGACTAGGGTAACCCTCATTCATCATTGTATCTCTGTGCTTAAAGCACTGTCTGGTTCCAACAATGCTTGATGACTAAAGGAGGTATTAGGATCCCTCCTAGCTCGGGGAATTGCCCACAATGGGAAGATGGTTATTTCTTGCTTCCTTCCCACCTACCCCCACTCTCACAAGGTGGAATTTACCTATATTGTGTCTCTGCACTGAGGTTCTGACTCCACTGTAGGGGGCGCTCAAGTGCTTGGTGAACAAATGAGTTCTTGGTCCTGTGGGGTCCCTCCCCACTAGGCTATGAGCTCCTCCAAGGATGAATCTGGCTTTGTCTACCTCCGCGTCTATTATGTAGGCACTGAGCCTATACACAAGAAGTTTAAGAAAATCCATTTATTAAAAATATTTATATTCCTGGAATACCCATCAAGTGCCAGACACTGTTCTGTGTGCTGCTGTTAGGTGATGGCCAAGATAGACACAGGTTTCCCACCTTCATGCATTCCAATTGGGGAGACAGGAAAAAGAGTAAATGATTTCTTTAAATATGTTCCCGTGACGGTAGGAATTTTCTTTGCATTTGGAGGTTTTTGGTGAGTAATGCCCAACTTAAAAAATTAGCCATTTGTGAATAGTGCTTGGGATGCTGAATTTCAGGGCATCTCAAAGAGAGAGCAGTTAGTTGCTCTCCAGAAAACTGAGCTCTGAGATAACAGCTAGAGGTCAGCGACGGCTGATGCTACTTCAGTGGCCAGGGTGCACCATGAACAGAGAAGTGGTGATGGTGTGAGGGGAAGGCTGCTTTGTTTTGAATATGAGCCCCTGTTCTGCATGGCTCTAGGGCACATTCCAAATCGCAAGTGCTGATTTGCAATCGAGCTGTTTTTCACTTGGACAACTTTATATATTGTGCTCCAGGGTGAGCAGTAACGGCGATGTATTTACTTAATGATATGGGGGAGGCCAACCAGTAAATAAAATAATTACAAAGTGTGACAAGCACTTTATAAAGGAGCCTGAGATGAAGTTTCAGGGGAGGCAAAGGCCAGATTATGTGGAGCCTTGAGACTGTAGTGAGGGCTTTGGATTTTAATACAAGTGCATTGGAGACAAGGGAAGAGACAGGATCTGACTCATGTTTAAAGAATATCACTTCTGCTGCCGTGTGGAGTAAATTTTTATTTAATTTAACCAATTGTTTCTGGAGAGCATCCCAACAAATTGGCTTCTAGTTCTTGAAGCCATCACCTCCCCTTGCTGAATTTCACTACCTCATAGAACTTGGAACCCTAATTTTTGAAGGAGACAAACATTCAATTTCTGCTTTGGATTTGCATTAGAAAGAGACCTTAATTACTCTGATCTCTAACACCTCTGAGAAGCTGATTTGAGCTTTTCAGATGCAAAGAGTGTTAATTGGCTGAGGGGCCCAGCTGAGCGGAAACCCTCTGCCACCAAGTGGGTAGGGAGAATGAGGCTGGGAGATGGGGAGGGGGCTTAGAGAGACAGAAGGGGATGCCTCACATTTGTCAAGTTGCCTTGAGGTCTGCAGAGGGGAACAAGGGGAATCAACACACAGCAGTTTTCTCCTTGTCCTTCAAGGTGCAACTCACTCCCACTTACTCCAACAAGTTCCCCCACCCCGTCACTGTTTCCCCAACCCCAGGACTCCCCACCTTGCCCCCAACTGCTTCCTGGGTGGCCAGTGCCTCCCTGGGATCCTGGTTTCTAATCACAGCACTCCCCCTTGTATTGGACGGGTCGGTTAATAGGGCAGCTCTTCCACTCAGAGGACAAAGACCCATCTCATGCAGCTCTACATCTGTGCATAGCTCATAGTGGGTGCTCAGGAAATGTGAAATGAATGAATAGAACAAATAATAATCATAATGTTAATAATAACATAATAATAGAAACCATCATTTATACAGGGCTTCCAGTTTCTATGGTGTTTCCCTGATGGCTCAGACAGTAAAGAATCCACCTGCAATATAGGAAACCTGGATTCGATCCCTGGGTCAAGAAGACCCCCTGGACAGGGGAATGGCTACCCACTCCAGTATCCTTGCCTGGTGAGTCCCATGGACAGAGGAGCCTGGTGGGCTACATTCCATCAGGTCGCCAAGAGTTGGACACGACTGAGCAACTATCACTTTCACAGTTTCCAGTTTTTATGCCATTAGTCTCAGAGTTAGAAGACATTTAATCCTGTTCTCCAGTTTTTGCCAGAATACATGTCCTGTATGAATCACTATTTATAATTGTAGATTTGTGGGATCATTTAATATTTACCACCTCATGAGAACAAGATGCCAGTCTTCTTTATTCACCACTTGATCCGCAGTGCCTAGGCCAGCATCTGCCATATAGAAGCTCAATAAATATTGTTGAATGAGTGAAAGCTTGCAAACCTCAATTGTCAGGGAGCTCACTATCTCTTGATAGTCTTGTCCATCTTTGGCACCCTTTCTTGTTAGTTGTTCCTTTTATTGAAGCTACATTTGTTCCCTGGAGCATCTATCTATCTAGTCCTGACTCCTGTCCCAAAGACAGCTTCCTCTTCTAACCTGAGGCTGGAAGGCTATGACCTATAAATGTCTCTTCTTTAACCCCCTGTTCTTCCCTGGGTATAGCACAGCCAGTTCCTCCCTCATATTACTCAGCATCCAGTCACAGCCTTGTCCTGGTCTTCCAATCTGGACACAGTCCAGATTGTCCTGTTCCCTCTCACAGTAATAAGATGTATGTAAGGATGGGAGTCTCATTTCCCAAATTCTGAGAATTACCTTTTTATTAGTGCAACCCTTTCAATGTGTTTACCTCTACCCTATTTAAATCAAGAGACAAGGCATCTGATATGGAAGGTGGGTTGACCAAACGAAGTCTTTTTATTCCTTTCTACAGGAATAGAAACTGGTGATGGTAGACATACAGTGTTCCCTAAAGAACTTTTTTGACTTTTTGGTAGGTTTGACACTTTTCATAATAAAATGTTGGAAAGAGGAAAAAATTCAACAGAGTAATTAAAATGGAATACTAAAGATATTTTAACTCCAAAGAAGATAAAAGAAAAAAAACAGTAAAATAAAATAGTACAAAAAGAAAGTAAACAATACAGGGGCTATTGTAAAGGTGGCCATATAAAAAATAATACTATATGTAGAACTAAATATTTCACTTAAAGGCACAGGTTTTCAAACTGGTTAAAAGGAAAATGGTTAATTAACTGCTGTTTACAGGTATCTGCTTTCTGTGGACACTGCTGTCTACAAGTGAGAGGAAGATTGAAAGTAAAAGGATAAAAAAGATGTACTATACAAAAGCACCAATTACAAGAAGGCTGGAGCAGCTATGTTAAAATCAGACAATACAGATGTCGAAGCAAGAGGTTTAATCAGAGATAAAGAAGTAAACTTCCTAAAGAAAAGGTGGTCAGTTCATCAGAAAGACAAAAAAAAAAATTAATTATGAATATGGGCAGAAACAGACCTTCAAAATACATGAAGGAAAAATTGATGGAGAAAAAGATAAATCTACAATCATAGTTTTTACTCTCCTTGAAATTGGTACAGTTACTAGAACAATAATAGGATATAAAAGATCTCAACATTATCAAGCACTTTGACATTCAACAATGTAGAATACTTATTTTTGTCAAGTGCCCATGGAACATTCATCAGGATAGACCATATGCTGGATCAGAAAATATCAACAAGTGTTGATAAATTAAAAAAAAATACAGAGTATGTTCTTAGATTACAAATAGTGATGAATATAAAGGTGTAGATTAAGAAGCTCAATGAGCTCCAAGAATAAGAAAAATGAAGAAAATGACATCAAAGCGTAGCATGACATAATTGCTCAAAAGCATTGATAAGGAGAAACTTTAAAGAGCAACAAGAGAAAAAAGACATGTACAGAGAACTCAGATGAGGACAATAGCAGATTTCTTATCAGAAACAGTATAAGCAACAGCGTCTTTGGATTCTGTATGATTTAAAAAAAAAATCTGTCAACCCAGAATTTCATAGTCAGCAAAAATATTATTTAAAACCATTGGCAAAATAAAGACTTTTTAAGGCATATACATACTGAGGGAATTAATCATTAGTACACCCACACTAAAAAAAATTCCTAAAAGAAGTTGATTAGACAGAAGAAAAATGACACCAGATGGAATTTTGAATCCACAGAGAGTAATGAATAGTGTTCAAAATGGTAACTATATGGTAAGTATATGCAATATATATTTGTATTATTTAAAATTTTCTTAATGATATTTTACTGTTAATATGAAAATAACTACAATGTAATGTGAGATTTATAATATATGTAAATGTAAAATGCATAAAACAGTAGCTCAAATGTTGGCAGTAGAGAAATGGATGTATACTATTGTAAAAATCTTATAAATTAAATTATATATTACTTGAAGGGAACTGTGATAAATTAAAGATGTATTCTATAAACCCTAAAGCAACTACTAAAACAATAAAAGACAAAAAAGTGTTATAGCTAATAAATTAACAAAGGTGACAAATGGAATCATAAAATAATTAATGAAGAAGAGATAGGAAAGGAAGAAAAAGGGAATAAAGAATAGCTGAGTAAAACAGAAAAATAACTAGATGATAGATTTAAACCTGACCACATCAATAAGCACATGAATATAATAGGTCTAAATGCCTAAACCAAAGGGAAGAGATTACTAAGTTGCATAAAAAAGCAAGCCCCAACTATATGTTGCCTTTGAGGAAAACATTTTAGGGAATTCCATGGCTACCCACTCCAGTATTCTCGCCTGGAGAATCCCGTGGACAGAGGATCCTGGTGGGCTACAGTCCATGAGGTAGCAAAGAGTTGGACATGACTGAGGGACTAATGATATGCAGATGACACCACCCTTATGGCAGAAAGTGAAGAAGAACTAAAGAGCCTCTTGATGAAAGTGAAAGAGGAGAGTGAAAAAATTGGCTTAAAGCTCAACATTCAGAAAACTAAGATCATGGCATCCGGTTCCATCATTTCATGGCAAATAGATGGGGAAACAGTGGCTGACTTTATTTTTGGGGGCTCCTAAATCACTGCAGATGGTGATTGCAGCCATGAAATTAAAAGACGCTTACTCCTTGGAAGGAAAGTTATGACCAACCTAGACAGCATATTAAAAAGCAGAGACATTACTTTGCTGACAAAGGTCCATCTAGTTAAAGCTATGATTTTTCCAGTAGTCATGTATGGATGTGAGTTGAGAGTTGGACTATAAAGAAAGCTGAGTGCTGAAGAATTGATGCTTTTGAACTGTGGTGTTGGAGAAGACTCTTGAGAGTCCCTTGGACTGCAAGGAGTTCCACCCAGTCCATCCTAAAGGAGATCAGTCCTGAGTGTTCATTGGAAAGACTGATGTTGAAGTGAAACTCTAATACTTTGGCCACCTGATGCGAAGGGCTGACTCATTTGAAAAGACCCTGGTGCTGGAAAAGATTGAGGGCAGGAGGAGAAGAGGGCGACAGAGGATGAGATGGCTGGATGGCATCACCAACTCGATGGACATGAGTTTGGGTGAACTCCAGGAGTTGGTGATGGACAGGGAGGCCTGGCGTGCTGCGGTTCATGGGGTTGCAAAGAGTCGGACACGACTGAGCAACTGAACTGACTGACTGAGTGACTAACACTTTCACTTTCACTGTAGTTTGCCAACCCTAGTTTAGATATTTTTCGCAATATTTGTGCTAATTCTCAGCTCAGTCATGGTTGAGGAGCAGCAGTCCCACAGAACTGCCTTCTAGTCTTTTATTTTACAATGAATGAATGAGATCAATGAATGAAGTAGAGAAAGATGGTGTGGCTGGTGGGGTAAGGTTGGGGGCAGGCACAAGGAATGGGCCTGACCCCATCATAGGGCTGATCACACAGAGCAATTTCAACACTCAGGGTCACTGCACAATGTTCAGACACGTCTTTAGTTGGAGGAATGCTACTGGACCTGGTGAATGAAGGGCAGAGATGCTGCTCAACATCCCTCAATGTGCAGAATGGCCTCCACAGCAAAGAAGTGATCTGGCTCCAAACATCAACAGTGCTGAGGTTGAGACACCATAACTTAAGCATGACAATTTAGAAAGCCTGTTTAGGGACTTTCCAGTGCTAAGACTCCATGTTCCCAATGTACGGATCCCAAGTTCAATCCCTGGTCAGGCAACTAGATCTCACATGACTCAATGCAGGAGACCCAAGTTTGATCCCTCAGTTGGGAAGATCCCCTGGAGAAGGAAATAGCAACCCACTCCAGTTTTCTTGCCTGGAGAATCCCATGGACAGAGGAAACTGGTGGGCTATAGTCCCTGGGATTGCAAAGAGTTGGACACTACTGAGCAACTAACACCAGTGGTTAGGACCCTGCACTCTCACTGTGAAGGCCCAGCTGTGATCCCTGGTCAGCGAACTAGAGGATCCCAAAAGCCACAAGGTGTGGTCCAAAAAAGATATTTTTCAGAAAATATAAAGACACAAATAGGTTAAAAGTAGATTGATGGGCAGTGGGGATGGGGGGGGGGTGAAGTCTATGCTAATGCTAGTCAAAAGAAAGCTAGAGAGATTATGCTAATATCAAAGTATATTTCAGGGCAAAAAATATTGCCAGAGATAAAGAAGGTCATTTTATGATTATAAGAGAGAATCAATTAATCAAGATAATATAATCCTGAATGTTAGGTGTATAATAATAAAGCTTGAAAATACATAAAGCAAAAGTAATAGAAGTAAAAGGAGAAATAAAAAAATAAAAAATTATTGGAGATTTAAATAATCTCAAAAACCGATAGAATGGGTAGACAGAAAATCAGTGGGAATGTAGACAAACTTGAGCAACACTATTAAGCAACTTAATCCAAATGACATTTATTGAATACTCCTCCTAATAACAGCAATAGAAGAGAGCAAATGAAACCCAAATAAACTAAAGAAAGTGAAAAGTGAAAGTCACTCAGTCGTGTTCAACTCTTTTCAGCCCCGTGGACTATACAGCCCATGGAATTCTCCAGGCCAGAACACAGAACGTAGAAAAGCATTCTACATTGTAGAATGTAGAATCAATGAAACTAAGAGCTGTTTCTTTGAGAAGATCAAGAAGAATGATAAACCTCTAGTTAGACTGGCCAGGGAAAATAGAGCAAAGATACATACTTCTAACATCACGAATAATAGGTGGTATCACTATAGACTCTCCAGATAATAAAAGGATAAGAGAACATTTTGAACAACTTTATGCTGATACATCCAACAATTTAGATGAACTGGACAAATTCCCTGTAGGACACAAATTGCCAGAGCTTACTCAAGGAGAAATAGTTAACCTGAAAAACCATCTGTCTATTGAAGAAATTGAATTTCAGTTCAGTTCAGTTCAGTCCAGTCGCTCAGTCGTGTCCAACTCTTTGCGACCCCATGAACTGCAGCACGCCAGGCCTCCCTGTCCATCACCAACTCCCAGAGTTCACTCAGATTCTCATCCATCGAGTCAGTGATGCCATCCAGCCATCTCATCCTCTGTCGTCCCCTTCTCCTCCTGCCCCCAATCCCTCCCAGCATCAGTCTTTTCCAATGAGTCAACTCTTCACATGAGGTGGCCAAAGTACTGGAGTTTCAGCTTTAGCATCATTCCTTCCAAAGAAATCCCAGGGCTGATCTCCTTCAGAATGGACTGGTTGGATCTCCTTGCAGTCCAAGGGACTCTCAAGAGTCTTCTCCAACACCACAGTTCATAAGCATCAATTCTTTGGTGCTCAGCCTTCTTCACAGTCCAACTCTCACATCCATTCATGACCACAGGAAAAACCATAGCCTTGACTAGACGAATTTACAAGTTATAAAAACTTTCTTACGCTGGTGAATTCTACAAAACATTTATGAAAGACAAAATAACAATTTAACACAAATTCTTCCAAAAAGTTTTAAGAGTAGGGGAAAAAGGGGATGAAAAATTTTCCAATTCATTCCATGAAACCAGCTTTACTCTGATGCCAAAAACTGACAAAGGCATTATAAAAAAGAGAAAAACAGTTCAATAATTCCCTATGAACACAGACTGAATCCAACAATAGATTAAAAGGATAATCTGTTAGGACCAAATAAGCTTTCCCCCAGAAATTCATGGTTGGTTTAATTTTTAAAAGTTAATCAATGTGATTCACCATATTAACAAACTGAAAAAGAAAAACATTATTATCTCATAAATACTGAAAATGAATTTGACTAAGTCTAACATCCATTCTTGATAAAAAAAAAAAAAAACTGTCAGCAAACAAGTAATGAAAGGACTTGCTTACCCTGATGAAGGACATTTATAAAATCTCAATAGATTTTTAACATTGTACTTAATCGTGAAAGACAATGCTTTCTCACTAAGATCAGGAATAAGACAGAGATATCCTTTCTTGCCACTTCTGTTAAACATTGTACTGGAGTTTTAGCCAGTGCAATCAGGCAAAGAAAAGAAATGAAACATCCAGACTGGGAATGTAAAACTGTTCACACATAATGTAATCATCTATACAGAAAATCTATTGGAATCTACAAAAAAGCTACTAGTAGTAATAAATTAATTTAACAAAGTTGCAGGATAATGGATCAATTTATAAAATTAAAAGATGCTTGCTCCTTGGAAGAAAAACTATGACAAACCTAGACAGCGTATTAAAAGCAGAAACATCACTTTGCCAACAAAGGTCTATACAGTCAAAGCTATACAGTAGCTTTTTCCAGTAGTCATGTTCAGATGTGAGAGTTGGACCATAAAGAAGTCTGAGCACCAAAAAATTTGGGCTTTTAAACCGTGGTGCTAGAGAAGTCTCTTGAGAGTCCCTTGGATAGCAAGATCAAACCAGTCAATCCTAAAGAAAATCAATCCTGAATGTTCACTGGAAGGATGGATGCTGAAGCTGAAGTTCCAATACTTTGGCCACCTGAAGAGTTGACTTGTTGGAAAAGATCCCGATACTAGGAAAAATTCAGGGTAGGAGGAGAAGGAGGAAATGGAAGATGAGATGGTTGGATGGCATCACCGACTCAATGGACATGAGTCTGAGCAAATCGAGGGAGATAGTGAAGAGCAAGGAAGCTTGGATTGCTGCAGTCCATGGGGTTGCAAAGAGTTGGACATAGCTTAGAGACTGGACAACAACAATGTGTTCTATAATATGCATGAGCAACAAACAGTTGGAAAAAGAAAATTTTAAACTTACCACTTAATTGTAGTATAAAAAGATATAAAATACTTAGGAATAAGTCTGAGGAAAGTTGTGAAAGACTTGTACCCTGGAAACTATAAAATATCACTGAGAGAAATTAAAGAAAACCTAAAAAAGAAAAGAAGTTGGAAGAACCAATTTTGTTCAGAAATCAGTTCTCTCCAAATTGTGGTCTATAAATGCAACATACCCCCAATCAAATTCCTAACAGGACTTTTTGGCAGAAATTGATATGTTGATTCTAATATTCATACTAAAATGCACAGAGTCTATAATAGCTAACATAATTTTTGAAAAAGAAGGACAAAACTGGAGGGCTCACTCTACATGAAAGCAAGACTTATAAACATATAGTACTAAAAATCATGATTTTGGCATCAAAGTAAATAGATAAATGAGACAGAATAAAGAATCAGAATACAGTCCAGAAATATAAGTATACTGACAGCTGATTTTTGACAAGGGTACAAAGGAAATGCTGTGGAGAAATGGTAAATTTAACAAAGGCTAGAAAAACTGGATATCCATTTTTTTTTTAAAACAAGACCAAAACCACAAAGATGGATTTATATTTTATACTATATACAAAAATTAATTTGGTGGATCATAGAACTAAGCGTAAACTCTAAAACTATAATTTTTTTAGAAGGAGGCATAAGACAAAATCTTTATGACCTTGGATTAGGCAAATATTTCTTAAATATGTCACCAAAAGCACAATTCACAGAAGCAAATTTGATAAATAGGACTTGATCAAGTTATTGTTATGAGAACAAAAAGGTAAACAATAGACTAGAAAAAATATTTGTAATTCATATCTGACAAAGAACCTATATCCAGAATGTAGAACCCTCAAAACTCAGTAATATGAAAATTAGGAATCCAACTTAAAAATGGACAAAAGAGTTGAACAAATGCTCAATGAAAGAAGATATAGGGGTGGCAAATAAAAACATAAAAAGATGTTCATCATTAGTGCTTATCAAGGAGATACAAATTTAAAACTACAATGAGATATTACTCATTGGTGTTGAATATAATACCCTCTGGCTTGAATATAAAATGGTACTACTATTTTGGAAAATAATTTGGCATTTCTTCTCGTTTTTTAAAAACTATTTTTGGCTGTGCTGGGTTTTCATTGCTGCTCAGGCTTTTGTCTAATTGTGGCGAGGGGGTGCTACTCTCTAATTGCTGTGTGCAGGCTTCTCACTGCAGTGACTTCTCTTGTGGAGCACAGCCTCTAGGGCATGTGGGCTTCAGTAGCTGTGGCTCCAAGGCTCTAGAGCACAGGCTCAATAGCTGTGTTTACTGGCTTAGCTGCTCTGAAGCTAGTGGGATCTTCCCAGATCAGGAATCCAACCCATGTCTCCTGCACTGGCAGGCAGATTCTTTACTAATCAGTCATCAGGGAAGCCCAATTTGGCATTTCTTAAAAAGTTAAACTTATATCTACCATATGATCCAGCCATCCTACTCCTAGGTAGCTACCCAATACAAATGAAAGCACACACCTATTAAGACTTGAACGCAAATATTCACAGCAATGTTATTTATCCGTCAACTCGTAAATGGTTAAATAAAATATGGTACCGTCACACAATGGAACACGATTCTGAAATAAAAGGGAATGAATTATTTCTACAAACACATGTATCTATCTCAAAATGAATCTTAGAATAATTATGCTTAGTGAAAGAAGCCAAACAAAAAAGTATATTTATTATATGCCATTTATAAAATCTTAAAAAAATGCAAGCTAGTCTATAATGACAGATAGCAAATCAGTGAGGATGGGGTTGGGAGGGAGGGATTTTGAAGAATGAGGAAACCTTTGTGAACAATGAATGTACTCTCTCTCTTGACTGTGGCAGCTTCATGTGTGTTGTGGATCTTAGACTTATCAATTTTATACTTAAAATATGTACAGTTTATTGTATGCCAATTATATTTAATAAAACTGTTTGAGTATATTTGAGCATTAGTAAGATAGGCATACACTCACACACACAAAATTCCTGAGTCCTGCCCTAGGTCTACTGATGATGTGGGCAGGAGGCCTATGATCACAGTTTTGCAGTTCTGTGTAGACTACAGAGGCCCCATCAAGGCTGAAAGGAATTCCTGTGACCTGCTAGGTTCCCCTCTTCTTCTCACTGCCTCCTGTGAAAGCCTCACCTCTCCTACTCCCCGTCTCATTCTCTGACCTCCAGCCAACCCAGCTATCTGAGGTTCCCTAATGGGTACATGCATTTATGACCTTGAGCTCTTGCAGACACTTCCCTACCTGGAATACCCTTGTGCTCTTCTTCAGTAGACTAATTCCTACTTGTGTTTCAAAACCCTACTCAGGAGGCAGCTCCTCTGGGAAGCCTTCCTAGCCACTGCACTGTCTGTCTGAGGGTCCCCCACATATGCTTTTTACCCTGGGGACCTCTCTGAACTTTCTTTTCTTGATCTGTAAAACGAGCTTAAGAATAATACTTATCTTGAAGAGTTGTTTCGAACTGGATGAGCTAACAGAAAAACTATTTCGTATATCTCTTGGTGTATATTAGACTTCAACAAATAGTGGGCACTGTCGTCATGACCATTACTGTTATTTCTCATCACTGGTGTCAGAGTCCTCGGAGCCTGTGCTGCTTACTTTCCAACACCTTGGTGACTGCTGTGGTCTTCCACCTCTGGATGGTGACTTCCCTGAGTGTGCCGCAGATGTTCACTTAGTTCAGCCCACAAGGATTTGTTGAGCACCCTCTGGGTGTCAGATCCTATCCCAGGTGCTGGGGACAAAGATTAGGAGGAAGAAAATGGACAGCAGAAGTGAAGGCAACGGGGAAGTGCCAGAGGAGAGTGTGAGGGGCACAGACTTCTGAATCATCTGCTCTGGTACATGTAGCTGTGTGGTGTCGGACAAGTTTGTTAACCTCTCTGTTATTATTTCCTCAGCTCTAAAATGGGGATGAAAGATTACCTATCTTACTAGGTTGATGTATCATTTTACTGTAACAACACATATGTAGTTTTGCTCAAATGAGCTGGTATCTATAAAACACTCAAAACAAAGGCACTGGAATTGGCCATTAGCAGGGAATCCGAGGTGTGGAGAGAGTTGTTTTAGAGAAGGTATAAGCCCAAGTGCGGAAGTGGAAGAGTGAGTGAAGAGAAGAAAAATGTGGTTTTGAATCCTATAGCTCTACCAATTCTTAGTGTGTTATGGGGAAATTTCTTAGAATCTGTGAGATTTAGGATTATCAACTGGGTTGATTCCTCGTTGATACAAACCCACTGAATTAGGACTAAACAAATAATTGTTGCCCTCTATTCAATAACTATGTGATGGATGATGAGAAAGGGTGAGACAGGGAAGTGGAGAGAGCTCCTGAGAGCTATTTGATAGGAACAGGAGGAGAAGAGGGCGTGGTAGAGGGTGTGCAAGGGTATTGAGAGGAGTGTTATCAAGTTGAGGAGAAGGTTCCCGCAGGAGGGAAGTGACTACAGATACAGGAGAGAGCAAGGAGGACAGAAGGACAGAGCGAGGAGGAGGGACTGCATGCATGTACCATGGGAGGCAAGGAGTGGTCGTTGGTGCTCCTGCTCTCCATGGTCTCATCTCAGTGGAGAAAACTTGGCGGTGGAGAGTGTTGGGGAGGGCAGGAGAAGTGTGAAACAGCTCTCGAGAGTGTAGGGGAGGGTTACACAAGACTGACAGGCAGTGCTGAGCAGAGACCAGAATTTGGATGACTGCCAATCTAGGGGACTGGGGAAGGGAGGCTGATTCACGTGCAGCTGCAGCCACTGGGTGGAGGACAGAGAAGGTGGAGGGAAGCATTGCTTTAGGATTGGGAACACTGGTCAGAGGGCCAGCTTGTCTCTGCTTGCTTGGGACTGTCCTGGTTTTAAAACTGAAAGCCCTACATTCCAGAAACTCCCCCAGGGTGGTTGGTCACCCAAACAGGCAGGCAGAGTGGTGACAGCCTGGGTATCCAAGGGCTATGAAGTTGCCGGTTTCCGGGATTAGTGCCTGGATGGAGGGCTGTGCAAGGAACGGAAACATAACCTGGACACTCAAGATATGGCGTGGGGGGTTGGGAGGGAGGTTAAGGGCCTAGAGGTGTCACTCACCTGTCTTCCCAGGGCCTGAAGAGTGCCTGGTTCACTGCTGAGAGTCTAAATACTTCTCCAGAGACTGCAAAAGCAGACATTTACACGCTACTTTTAATTTTTTGCCATAGCCACACAACTTCTGTATTAACTTAATATTCTTCAAAATCAGCTCCCTAGTAAATATGTCTTAAAAGGAAATGATTTCTACCCTACATGGATTAAAAACAAACCACACACACTGCCACCAAACAAGTGTTGGATTCTAACTGGATCTGCCGCCTGAGAGAGGATCTGGGTCTGAGAATGCTCCTTCTCAGATAACCTGGGAGGGGTACCAGCGTTAGGGAGGCATTTAAGATGTGTTGTGCCAGACAGATAGTTCTGCTCAGGGGGGATGGAAGACTCCAGAGGGACGCAGAACTCCTGGGGCACTCAAGTCTGTGTCCCTTTTCTACCTAGAATCATCTTGCCTACCTCATTTTGAAGAATGCTGTGGTGAGGTAGTGAGACTGCTGGTCCTCTAGATAGTCTTGAGAGTCAACAACAGCTGTGCATTTAAATACCGAGATGTCACTTTGGTGACATTTCCCACGTATAGATTCAGAGAACGTCGCGGCTGAAAAGGTCCAGGAGGACTGAGCTGATCTGATGCCCCTGTCTCATCCCCACCTGCATTTTTCCCCCCAGAGGTAGAAACTGAAGCCCCAAGAGAACAAAGACTTAACCAGGGCCATGCAATTGGATCGGGGACTCACCCCTGCCCTCCCAACTCAGTCATCACCCCAAGTTGGCTGCTTTTCCCAATCCTTCCCCATTTTGCCTTCAGAGACAATTTTGTTTCTTAATTTCTGACTCCTTGTCAGCTGTGATTAATGAGGAAGCCTCCCACATACACGACTTTCAGCTGTACCCAGTTTACGACAAAGATTAGATCATTTAAGTCAGAATAATGCTATTTAGCAAAACTGGATTTACAGCTGGCAGAAATTAAGAAGATTAATTTAAAGGTAAAAAAAAAGGAGGGGTGACAATCACAGATCAACACCTGAAAAATCTCACTGCCTGTACACATCCCTAATTGAGAAGTATGTGGAAGATTCCATCCGTGAAATTCAATTATCATGCAAGCCAGAGGAGGCAGCTTCCCTGGGGAAGAAACGAGGCAGCCCAAATCAAAACGACTCCACCTGTCTGTTTTCATGTCAAAAAAGTGAGAAAAACCTGCCTTGGTGAAGGTGAAATACTGACGATATGCATCAACATTAATCAAAATTTCCAGGGTCCCTTTCTGTAATGGGATTATCTCCCTAGCTCTTCTTTCAGAGGTCAGCCCAGAAAAACCTCCCAGGCTCCACAAAGTCTCTGGATACCATACCAAGGACAGAAAGGGTGCCACGGGCACCCCTTTCCTGTCATCCCCCTTCCCCCCAGCTTCCAGGCAAGACTGGATGGGGGCCGCAGACAAAAGGCACTCTCAAGCCCCCACACCTCTTCCACTGATTAGGGGCTTCTTAACCCAAGCAATCAGCAGAGAAAACTCGAGACAACTATAATGATTACAAATAAGCCAATGGTAATTGACCCGCCTTTTAACTGCAGGGAGAGGGGGTGGGGGTGGCAGATTCGACAGCACTTGCTTTGTCTCTCAAATGGCTAAGATACACCCAGGAGCACATTGCAACCCTGATCTGCAAAAGGGCTGGACGAAATTCCTTTTCTGTTAACTGTTTTGAGTGGTCGGGCTACAGTTCTTAGAGTTTTGCGGTTTGAAAAGTGCTTTCACATTCATCAACTCAGGAAACCCTGAGGTACTGTCTCCCATTATACATATAAGACCAAGGTTAAGTGACTGACTTCAGCTGCTTGAAAGATAGTGATTGGATTCCAATCTCACATATGTTTGGTGCTATGCTGGTTAAAACAGGAAGGTGCAGTCTCTTTAGAAGCTCATGATTTGGAGGGAGGGACTAGACACAGACTGGGGAGATCATCACTGAAGGTCAAATGTGATATGATCATCAGAGCCAGTGCTCAGGGAGAGGTCAAGGATGGAAGAGCCTGCATAATGAAGAAAACATCCCCAGGGACAGGGGTCAAGTCTGTCTCTATTACCGCTGTAGTTCCAGTGTCTGGTCATAAATATACTCACAAAGTAGGTTTCAAATTATGTCTTGAATAAATGAATGAATGATGGTGATGCCTCTTGAGAGGGATGTAAAGAATTTGAGGGACTTGGAGGTGAGCAAGTGTGATGTGAAGTCATTGACCAGGGGAATGGAACATGCAAATTGTAGGATATAAAAATTACAATAATATTGGGTTTGATGAATCTGTGCTGAGTACAGACAAACTGGCTGATAGCAATGTGGCTTTGCTAATCTACTGAAATCAGCAAATCTTTGCAGCATTGTCTCATGGAGGGTGACAGGCAGGTCTCTGGTTCGTGTGTATCCTCTTCTTTCAAAGTCACTGAGACCATTGCTTCAAGAATCACCTGTGCCTCTTCCAGTAACTTAGAGCTTCCAAGTTAGTTCTCTCTAGGGATGATTTTGAATTCTAGTGGCTGGTCCCAGACTACAGCAGGACTTAGGGGAGAGGAGAAAATTCAACGGGAAGGGAAAAGGTCTGTGTTTAATTGGAGACTCGTGTTATTTTCAGTGTAATGAAAATCCATGAAGACAGCTCTTTCTGCTGACTCTCTTTCAAGTCCTCAGAACACTTATGAAGGGAACGTCTAGTGTCAAGGCAGACCCTGGTGCTACCCAGGATAAGCTTGCCGAGCTGGAGGGGATGGAGAACGTAGTCTCCAACCTAAACAATGATCTTCACATTTGTTGGAGATAAGGGGGCCCAAGGGGCTCTGGGTCAGTGTGAGAGTCAACAACTTTCTAGAAGCATGAGGCAGTGAAGCAAGTGTGCCTGCTTCTGACTTTCAGGTTCTTATTTCCGCCTCCAAGCTATAAATAAGAAGGGGTTTGTCAAGCTCTGATCAGGAGGGTTTTGTGGGAGAAATCTGATGTTTCTTCTCCATTGCAATTCCCCTTCATTTCCAGCCTCTGACCTCCATGGAATGTACTGTCTCCTTTGCCCTCAGCATCTGGTTAGATTCAGTCTAGGGAGGCAGCACAGGAGATGGGAGGGTGGAAGACAGGAGAGGTTAGGTATTTCTTGCCCATTCCTGTCCTGCTCTGGCATCATCTCTGTGGCAGGGTCTGGGTCCCTCCATGACTGCTTCCAGCAGGTAGCTTCAGCTTCAGCTCTTACGAGACTCTGCGAACACCATTTCTCCCCTCTACCCCTCCAGGCCTTGGGGTGGAATGACTCCTACTGTCATGAGTCTCTGGGTCCTTCACCATCCTATTCACATCCCTGCACATGATCTCTTTGCCAGAGTCTCTTCAGTGAAGGGATTTAGGGATCTTGCTGCCAAGATCCTGACTGAGAGGAGATTTCAGGCTGGAGGTCAGGGTTCCTGCCTTGCTCACCTCTGGACTCCTCTGGTCTGATGGCAGAGCCTGGTTTTAGCACCCTCAGGAAATAGGTACAGAAGTCTTTATTCTTCAGGAACCTATATGGTTTGAGAGAATCCCTGTCCCCCACCTTCTCCCTCATTTCTCAGACTGTGAGGATGGCCCTTCTTCTGGGCTGCTTTGTGAAAGGGAGCCTGGGCACGTCAGGATGGGAAGTGCTTACACCTCCAGGGCCCTCGGCTTAAGGTCTTGGCTGCTGGTCCGGGTGGGCAGTGCCTCTATGTTTCACCCTCTGAAGCCCTGCCGTAGGGGCTCCAGAAATGACAAGTACATCACGTGGCTCATGTGGGGCAGCTGAAGAAAACTACAGGGTCAGTGAGGAGAAATTCCTCATTCTACCTTTAAGAATATCATGTCCAGGAGGAACCTGGTTTCCAGGAGAAGAAACAGCTGACTTTTAGGATGGGCTAGACCTGAGTTTGAATCCTGGATCCTCCTCTTACACCCTGGGTGGCTGTGGGCAAGTCTCTTGGTTGCTGAGTCCCTTTCCTCATATGTAGAATGAGAGTGAGAATAGCCACCAGGCCCCAAGGTTCCCATGAGGATTACACATGGTATAGATGGAAAGGGCTGGGGTGTGGGCTGGTCCTATGACCCACACGTGCTCATCCTCAGATCCTCCCCACTCGCCTCCAGTGCTCCTGGAGAAAGCAGTTTCCCCATCTCCACCTTTCTCTCTCTCTTACAAAATGAACTTCATAATTCTGTGCTTCCAATACAGCCTTTTACGTTACAATCAATTCAAACCCCCAATCCCTAATTCTGAGGAGGATCCAACGGTCCCTGAGATTTCTCTAAATTCTGAGGGGACTTCTTTAACCATGGTCACCTTTAGCTCTGAGTTAATCTGGTTTCTGGATCATCCTTTTCTCTCTCCTATGTTGTTTCTTTCCTGTGCTGTTAATGAGATGCAACCCTTTCCACAAGTGTTGCAAAATCAGACTTCCCCAGAAGAGAAAAAAAAGCTTGCATTTTGCTAGTGCAGGCTCTGGGCTTCAACTCCTCAGTACGTGTCCTTTATTCTCCCCTTCCTCCTGATTGTCCTGGGAGCTCCAAATTCTCACTGTTGTGCTGAGCTCCACAATCTGGGGTAGCCCCTGCTCCCCAGTTCTGCTGCAGCCACCTGTCCTGCCTGAATCTCTCCAGTTTACCCAGGAGAACAGAAAGGTATTTTATCATATGCTCCCCTCCCCTTTGAGTAGCCGCCCATGTACTCAGTACTGTTTTCCATCCGTGACATAACCAGGGTGGGGTGCTGCGAGATCTAAAACCTCTGCCACCAGAAAGACCCCCTGTTGTCTCTTTCTTCTACCTGTGCACCTCCTCAGGGTGCAGGGACAGAGATGGAGGGGAGCTGCCCTTCCCAAACCCCCAGTCCTGGACTGGAGCCCTAGCACTGTCATTCAGGTGCTGGGGACCTTGGGATGTTCTAGGCATGAAACACTCTTTTGAAAGCCTGCCTGGAGAATTGTTAGCATAGGCAAGCCAGGGCTGAAGGTAGACTTCTGTAAGAACGTGTGGTGAGACTGGGGCAGAGGGGAAAAGCCTGAGAGCCAGGCCACAGGCATCACCCATCATGCGTACATGATGGGTGAATGCACACATTCACCGCGTGCAGTCAGGTGCCCTTTGAGCGCATGACCTGGAGACCGTCTCTGGGCCCCAGGGTCCTCACTGTCAGGTGACACTGTGGGGCTGGGCCGCCTGGAGCCCCAGCCCAGCACCCTGAGCCCAGCGAGCTGGCCGGAGCACTGGCATCCTGGCACAGGAGCCGTGAACACGTGCTCTCATGCAGAGCCTGTGTTTTCTCTTGATCATGCTTTCTCTCACCTTGTCCTTGTGTCACTGGATAGGAGCCCATCTGTCACACTGAGCCATCTGCTTCCTCTCCTGCCATCTCTCCTGCCCAACTCTAAGTAAATTAAAAAACAAAGAGGCAGGAAGCCGCTGACAGCCGCATTTATCCTCATCTCTATGCTTGGCAATGGGAGCCGAAGGGCCAGCTTTATGGGTCTGAACTAAAGATTAGTTCAGGCTGGTGAGAAGGGAAGAGTCCCATGGTTGTGACATCCTGACCTGGGACAACACCCCAGGTGGCGTGAATGTGGGCTGGGGCTGAGGAGGAAGGGATTGAGGTCACATGAGGGCAGTGGCAGGACACGAGCTTCGGAGCCGGGCAAAACTGGTTTGCTGCTCAACACTGGAGTTTGGAGAGCTCCCGTTCCAGCTCTGCCTTATCAGTTACTGACCTCATAGAGAGACTAAGCGAGCATCACATAGATTGATAGCAGGCATACACCAGTGTTCCAAAGAGAGCAGGTATTTCTGGAGACTCAGGGTAGGCAAGAGTGAGGATGGGGTAGTCAGGGAGCCCCTTGTCTAGGAAAAGGCATTAGGGAGGAGTTGGTGATCTGAGGCTCCTTTGTGGGCCTCAGTCTCCACATCTATAAAATGGGACTAGGACCGCTCAGCCAAACCCTAGGAAAAGTTTATAAGGAGCGAGAGAAACGGGACAAACCTGGAGGATGTGTAGGTCAGAGGAGCAGGAGACCCAGCCTGGGGACTGCTGCTGCAGCTTCTGATGGGATGGCTCTGTGGCAAATTGTGTAACTGTTTCCCTTGTTTACTGCCCTCCTTGTGAGATCATGATTGCCCCACCTCACTGACATCGGATTTGGCCACGTGACTTGCTTTGCCACTGAAACTGAGGGGAAATGCCATATGCCAGTTCTAAGTAGCAGCTTTAAGAGCTGTCAGATACTTCTGTTATTGTTCTTTCCCTTCTTCCATGGGACTAAAGTAAGGTGTTCTCATCTAGTACGGATCTTAAAATGAGAATGGAATGGAAAAGAGCCAGAGCTGACCCACAGTGGATATGTATGTGAGCTGGAAATAAATATTTATTGTGAGTCAATGACATTTCAGAGCTGTTGGCAAAAGTTGACTGATTTAGCCCCTTTCAAATGCAAGCTGGTCCCAAACCCCATCTTGGAAAAGGGATGCTGCCTGCTCCTGCCTGGGTTCCTGCAGTCTCTGGTTTTCTCTATCTATGACTCTCTCTGGGTCTCAGTAATTTTGCCTGAGAAATGATTGGTTGTGGACAGTTAGGAGTCAACTAGAGAGGGGGAGAATGGAGAGCAACACAACTGTGTCATCCCAGCTAGAGACTGTTTCTTCTGCTTGGCGGTAGGAGCCCTGATACTTATATCACCTCCAGAGAAGGCAGAGTAGCATCTAGAGCCAGACCAATCAAGTTGTCAGGGGAATACTTTCCAGGCATGCATGGTTCTATCTTGAGGAACAGTCTGGGGAATAAGTTTACTTATACTACCAGGAATTTTTTAGTGCCCCTTATAAATTACTGCCCAGAGAGCTGGTTTATTCCTTATTCTGGTTCAGAGCATGGCTGGCCCCATTCTCAGGAGGAAGGCATGTTGGGATGGAACATAGATGTGGTTTGAAGTGGATCCAGTCACACAGAAAAACCAGCTCCCATTCTGGGCATTGGATGGGGGGGCATCTGTCACAGCTTTACAGGGGTCAGTCCCAGAGGCCCCCTTGAGATGATATCCTTGCTTTTGAAGATCAGTCAGGTAATGTTCAATATGGTGCTGGTAAACCAACTGTATCAGGATCACTTGAGAAGTTTGCTGAAAATGCATGTTCTAGCATCCCATCTACTGAACCAGTGAAGCCTGAGGATCTTCATTCTGATGTTCTAATCCAACACCTCAACACCATCGCAGATGGAGAAAGAAGCAGCTGAGTCTTGTGACCCTCAGGTACTCACTAGACCCTCTGCAGCCCTTGAAACAGATCCCACCCCTCCTAGGCAGGAAAGTATGATCCAGGTGGACTGTCAGCAAGTCCAACCTAATGGGGAGGGGATGCTGCTCCTGGAACAACACTGCGATGTGTATGGAATTTATAATCTGGCTATTTCAGCAAGTATTTGTGTACTTTGCTGAAAGCTGCATTTTCAGATCAATTCTGCATGCGTCTCTTTCAAATTATTATTGTAAGCTTGCAAAATTGAATTTATTACTGATGTAAAAGTAATAAGCTCAGGAATCATTCATTACTTTACTTTCTATTCTCAGGAGTCAGCTCAGTTCTTGAAAAGTCAGGAAGGTCCACAATAACCCCAGGTTTCCTAAGTAAGGGACCTGGGATGAAGTAGGAGCTCAGTAGAGGGACAAACTGGGGGGACATGGGACATATTGATTTTGTGGTGCATGTGGAATCACCATAGGCATATTGGCAGGCAAAGGCCGAGCAGGTCTAGAGCTTAGGAGAGAGGACTGGTTTGAAAGCAAAAAGTTAAAACTTTTAGCACAGGTGAGATGGTTCAGAGACATTGTTTTCTATGATAAATGAGATCAGGCATCCTCAGCCCCTTTGCCTGTTAACAGAAAATAGGGGTGGGGTAAGGAGGGAACGGGCTTCCCAGGTGGCTCAGAGGTAAAGAATCCGCCTGCCAATGCAGGAGACTCAGTATCTATCCCTAGGTTGGAAGGATCCCCTGGAGAAGGAAACGGCAACCCTCTCCAGTATTCTTGCCTGGGAAATCCCATGGACAGGAGCCTGGTGGGCTGTATACAGTCTATGGGGTCGCAGAGTCAGACATGACTTAGCAACTAAACAACAGGAACAGGGAAGGAAGGGTGAGCGGTGAGAGGCTGGGACAGATGGTTTATAAATTTCATCAGCACCAACATTCTGCTGCTCTGTGCCACAAACATTTGTGAATTTAATTCAACAGACCCAGTCACTGTGCTAAGCACAACTCAATCCATCCACTATTTACAGATACCCTTATCCGGCTGCCCAGTCACACCAGATGACCCCCAGGTCCCAGAAAAACTAGATCGTTTCACAAGGCTATATCTTTGGACATGCTGTTCACTCTTCCTGGAATTTCACCCTAGGCTTTCTCCCCTGAGAAATTTCTCCCTAACCTTCACTTTAGCTTTAATGTCACTTCCTCCAGGTGCTGCCTGATTTGTGCCTGCATCAAATCTAGCCCTTCCATCTAATAAACACTTAACAGAGACACACTGCACTGTCATCACCGACCCACAAGTGTCTTCCTCAATAGGTTGTGAATTCCTTGGGGCAGAGTCTGTGTCTGGTTTATCTGAGGACCTAGGACACAACACGTGCTCAACAAGTGCTAAATTGCTGAAGCAGTTAGCAAAGGCCCCAGTGTCCACAGGAGAGCTCAACTGGAGGGGTTATTATTCAGAGGAGTTATTATTCAGAAAGGTTATTCCTCATAGTCCCTGCCTCCCTGCTCCCAGGTGAGGACCCTCTTTCCCATGGAGAGTCCTCAGAGAATCAGTGTGTCATCACTTCAACACTACTAAGTATACAGCAGCCAGTGCCACCACCAAGAAATGCCTCTGTCCTCAGACAGTTTCCTGGATCCTAGGCCTTTTTCAATTCATCTCATTTTCTCAAGCCTGCTGTGTGTTGGGCTTGACTCCTAGGAAGCTGAGATAGAGCAGATCTATTTCTTGCCCTGGAGAGTTCACATTCAGGTCAGGAGTTAGGCTCAAATGACTTGTAAACAGAGCTCTGGAGGTTTGATGGAGGGAGGTCCCCACATCGGAGGATGTCGTTAGGCAGGGTCAGGGCAGGGAAGGCATCCAAAGCAGAGGGAGCAGCATGAGCAAAGTCTTGGTACAGGGAATGGTTATTTGGCTGGAGGGGAACCATGTGAAGCAAGCGGCTTCAAAGGTAGACTGGGGCCAGCTTACAGGAGGAAGGGCCATCAATGCTAAGAAAATACATTGTCCACGGGGCTCCCACATGTGGTTATTCAGATGTGTACTGTACAAAGCTGTCATGTCTTAGGGTGCCACTTCTCTTGTAAGCAGTTTAATTATTCTGATTAGAAAATATTATTATTATAAATTTTTTCACTCTAAATATGAGTAGCATAAATATTTTCATGACAATTTTCTGGCAGATGGAAGTAAAATATCTTGTTCTAACCAGGTTGATACCTATTGTTCCAATTCTACTTTTGAAGAAGAAATGTGTCTTATAATCAAAAAGCCTAGTTTGTAACAATTAGGCTGCAGAATGCAAACTCAGACATACTCTAAAAATACCCACTTTTCATTTTCTTAATACCAATTTGACACGATGTTTTTTGTAAAATTACTAGTATAAGTAAAAGGATGCAGGAACCAAAATCAGTATGCAAAATGCTTTAAAGCATCAAAGGAAATAAAACATTCCTTGAGGAAAAATTAAATGATGATGTTTAAGAAGAATACGTTCTTGATGCTAAACAAATTAGAGACCAATGATGCCAACTTCTCTAAAGAGGGGAATATGAAGAAAAACAATCAGAAAAAGACTCAATTTAACATGAATCCATGATTAACCCATTTGCGACCCATATAACATTTCAAAGTCGTTTTCTTTTTAAAAAGAAGAAAGTTTTGTAATGCTGAAAAATATCATGGCCTTTCATTCTTCCAAATGACATATGTAATTTGAAGAGTTGTGATGAGCTTGAACAACTGTAACTCTGTGAAAATTTACAACAAATTGATCGCTATGCTATTGATGAAGCATCGATCTGTGAGGAACTAAAACCTTAAACTGCTTTTAAAGTCTCCTTTTGCCACTTAGCAATACACTTGAATCAGTAATTTACTGGATGCTTTCCTGAATATTTTTTGCAGCTCTCAGAATATATTTAACTTTGACAACATTGGTTGCCAGTGGAGAACATAGCTTCTTGAGATTAAAATGTATTCTATCCAGAATCAAGACCAGAGTATGACCATTGGGTTTGTCAAAAAGATATTAAAACACAAAGACAAAAAATAACAGGAAAGATGCCACATAAGAAGCGGGAGATGGGTGCTTGCCTCATCCCTAGGTAAATTTTATAAAAAACAATTGGTCAATAAATATGGATTTTAAATTACTCAAGATTTATAGTGGGTCAAATCTAATGATCATTTCTAGAGAAAACAAGATATGTGGGCAAGTAAGCATTAAAATGATCATAAATACTTTTTTCTGTGAAAGAAAGATGCCTGTCTTGGCTTGTGCTGTGCTTGGTTGCTCAGTTGTGTAGCCCACTGGGCTCCTCTGTCCATGGGGATTCTCCAGGCAAGAACACTGGAGTGGGTACCCTATCCCTTCTCCAGGGGAACTTCCCAACCCAGGAATTGAACCAGGGTCTCCTGTACTGCAGGCGGATTCTTTACCAGCTGAGCTACCAGGGAAGCCCATGTCGTGGCCTATATGTCCATAAACAGCAGAGGTTGGTTCATTTGGGGAAACTGGTGCCAGGGGACTGGGAAAAGCGAAGCAGGAAGGGAGGTCCCTGTTATGTAGTGGCATCTGCTGTGAGCACCTGGACTCCATCTGGCTGGGACCCTGAGGAACCATGAGGAATGCACGCCATGGGGTGGAAGAAGGGAGTATTTCTCCACTGGGGTCCATGCCCCTTGGGTCAAGAGTTGTTACTCTTAAATTACTCTTGAATTAACCCTCTTGTACTTCAGAGTTTGAACATTTGTCTTAATGATCTCTGTGGCCACATCAGAAAAGTCCTAGAGCAGAAAACAGGAGACACAGGGTAGTTCTCAGGTGACGTTTCAACAGGGCTTTTTGCCTCAGAAACAGCTGGAGTAAACAAGTGGCTAAGAAGGGTGAAGTGGGGTAGGAGATATATCTGATACAATGTATAACAACTTAAGAACAAATGATTTTAGTGTACCTCTAATTATTGTGAATAAAAACTCAAATTTTCTATTTACTTTGACCTTTTAATTTTGGTTTAATGAACACATGGTACACAAATCTTAGGTGTACAGCTTAAGTATTCTTTTATATTCTAAAACTGATTTGTTTATTTAAAAAATGACTTTGTTGTAATTATTATTTTTAAGAAGTAAATAAGTGAGTGATAGTCGCTCAGTTGTGTTCAACTCTTTGCAACCCCTTGGACTGAGCCTGCCAGGCTCCTTTGTCCATGAAATTCTCCAGCAAGAATACTGGAGAGGGTTGCTATTTCCTTCTCCAGGGGATCTTCCCGACCCACAGATCAAACATGGGTCTCGTTGCAGGTAGATTCTTTATCATCTGAGCCGCCAGGGAAGCCTACTATTAAGTGACTTTTCTAAGTATAAAGACAGGTCAAGTTAAAAAGTATCAGCAGATACAAACCTGACTTTGTCTTATAATCGACAGACAATACATTAGAATATGTAATGAATCCATATACCTTTTCCAAAGGAAAGTAACAATAAGATTATAAAATATAAAAGTAGCTGCTGCTGCTGCTGCTGCTAAGTCACTTCAGTCGTGTCCTACTCTGTGCGACCCCATAGACGTCAGCCCACTAGGCTCCTCTGTCCCTAGGATTCTCCAGGCGAGAATACTGGAGTGGGTTGCCATTAGCAGAAGTAGCAATAAGGTTATAAATGACAATCATCAATCAGATGAAATAATTTAGATGGAGTTTGCCTCTCTCAAGATGGGAACTGGGCAAGTGATCAGGAAGGAAATACAATGTGCTTTTAACTTTGTATGAAAAATAAAGTTCAGTTCCACGCTGCTGAACATAGTTCTGTTTTTGCTAAATAAATCCTCTTCTTCAAATTTCTATCCGAATTAGTGTACCTATTTAAAACTGTACTTGGGTGAGGGGCGGCTTGTTCTAATTTGCATTAAGGTGCCTATGGACTTCAGTGGGGCCTCTGAGGGACAGTGCTGTGTGTCTTAGGTAGGGAGGAACACTGCTTCACCCAGTGGGTGAGACTTGGATAATTGGAGCCAAATTGACTTTTTGTAATTGAATGCTTTTGAAGACTCAACTTGGAGAATTTGACATTTTAAGGGTCCTTATAACAATAAGGGGACATTTTAAAATCAGGGAGTCTGTATGCTTAGCTTTTGGAACATTGAAATTCCTTCCATTCCTCCCTCCCTCCCTCCTGGACCTTCTTTAAGGTGTTCCTACTAGACAACATGTGGAATCAGAGGGTCAAGAGTAAAACCAAAGCATATGCCGGAGCAGGGCTTCTCAACAGAGGGATGACTGATGTTTGGGGCCAGAAATCCTTTGTTGGGGTGGGTAGGGGAGGACTGTCCTATACAATCCAAGATATTCAGTGGCATTCCTGGCCTCTATCCACCAGATACTAGGAGCAATCCACCTGCCCCTTCACCCTGTGTGGCAACCAAACCGGCCTCCAGACATTGCCAAATGTCCCTGGGGGGCAAGGTAGCCCTCAGGGCTGAAATGAAAACTTCACCAAATGAAAACTGGTGAAGGATCTGTTTGTGCAGCTAATTATTTTTAGTGCTTCTTCCCATAAGCTCCCATTTTCTATACTTTCCTTAAAAAAAAAATATATATATATATTACTATTTCCCCTGTTGGAGAATTTAGTGAAAATCACAACTTAGGGGCCTTCAAGATAATGTAGCCAGGCCAGTATCCGAGAATGCCCAATTTCTGAATGTTGGAGCTGAGCAGTGAAGATCTGGAAGGGGAGTCAGGAGAGTCAGTGACTAAGCAGATTACACTGAAGAAATAGCAGGTGAGCGGGGAGGGAGTAGAGAGAGAGGCCTGAGGAGCCCCGAATACGTCCACATAAGAGGGACTATGGTGTGAGACACTGAAGCTGCCACATCTGACCATGACTTTGGCTGCTGCCTGAGAGAAATGGCTTCTGCTTCACTTCTGCCTTCCAAGAATTCCTCTCTTCAGTTCAGTTCAGTCACTCCGTCGTGTCCAACTCTTTTGCGACCCCATGAATCGCAGCACGCCAGGCCTCCCTGTCCATCACCAACTCCCGGAGTTCACTCAGACTCACGTCCATCGAGTCAGTGATGCCATCCAGCCATCTCATCCTCTGTCGTCCCCTTCTCCTCCTGCCCCCAATCCCTCCCAGCATCACAGTCTTTTCCAATGAGTCAACTCTTCACATGAGGTGGCCAAAGTACTGGAGTTTCAGCTTTAGCATCAGTCCTTCCAAAGAAATCCCAGGGCTGATCTCCTTCAGAATGGACTGGTTGGATCTCCTTGCAGTCCAAGGGACTCTCAAGAGTCTTCTCCAACACCACAGTTCAAAAGCATCAATTCTTCGGCTCTCAGCCTTCTTCACAGTCCAACTCTCACATCCATACATGACTACTGGAAAAACCATAGCCTTGACTAGACGGACCTTTGTTGGCAAAGTAATGTCTCTGCTTTTGAATATGCTATCTAGGCTGGACATAACTTTCCTTCCAAGGAGTAAGTGTCTTTTAATTTAATTAATGGCTGCAGTCACCATCTGCAGTGATTTGGGAGCCCCAAAAAGTAAAGTCTGACACTGTTTCCACTCTTTCCCCATCTATTTCCCATAAAGTGATGGGACCGGATGCCATGATCTTCATTTTCTGAATGTTGAGCTTTAAGCCAACTTTTTCACTCTCCACTTTCACTTTCATCAAGAGGCTTTTGAGTTCCTCTTCACTCCCTGCCATAAGGGTGGTGTCATCTGCATATCTGAGGTTATTGATATTTCTCCCGGCAATCTTGATTCCAGCTTGTGTTTCTTCCAGTCCAGCGTTTCTCATGATGTACTCTGCATATAAGTTAAATAAACAGGATGACAATATATAGCCTTGACGTACTCCTTTTCCTATTTGGAACCAGTCTGTTGTTCCATGTCCAGTTCTAACTGTTGCTTCCTGACCTGCATACAAATTTCTCAAGAGGCAGGTCAGGGGGTCTGGTATTCCCATCTCTTTCAGAATTTTCCACAGTTTATTGTGATCCACACAGTCCAAGGCTTTGGCATAGTCAATAAAGCAGAAATAGATGTTTTTCTGGAACTCTCTTGCTTTTTCGATGATCCAGCGGATGTTGGCAATTTGATCTCTGGTTCCTCTACCTTTTCTAAAACCAGCTTGAACATCAGGAAGTTCACGGTTCACATATTGCTTGGAGAATGGAACTCTAATCCCACAAACCCTACAGGGAAGGAGATTCTGGGAAATGTAGTTCCCAGTCTGATGATAATGGGAGCAGTGGTTGCTGGAAGATCCAGAAGAGTGTCAGCTTGGCATCCATACACATTGCTTTCTCTAAGGCTGATTTCTGAGTAGAAACAGTAAGGACAGCACACTCCCACCTGAAACGATGCATCTCTCCTGGGTACAACTGAGGACAAGTTCACTGCTCACTCCTCCTGCCAATAGAGGAAACACAGAGTCCCAGAGGAAATTGTATCCATCTCTGGATGATGTTTGCTCATCTAGCTGGGTCACCTGCTGTAACTTAATATGGAGATACAGGATTAAACACTATTAATGCACTGCATATTAGCTAAACAAGAAAGGGAGAGGGGAGAACAGAAAAATCAAAGAAATAAGAAAGCAAGTATTTCCCATTTTATGATTAACACATATAAATACACTCATACCAAAGCAAAGAAACAAAGCAACAAATTCCCGTTTTGGCAATGGGTCATGTGGTTGTAGCAGGAATTTGACTTCTTTTTTTAAACTACCCATTCCTTAATCCCTTTTGCTCTTAGCAAGCATTTTGACTAGTTATGGTTCCTTGTCTGGTGGAATCATTCAAACCGTCATTCCTGAGGAGTCTATGTCATTAGACTATGCTGATGTTTTCCATGCACTTCTACCACAGGACAGGAGAGTATTAGGAAACATCCAGAAAATCTCCTGGGTCCCAGAAAGACTCCTCTTAATCCCTTGTCTTAGCCTATTTGGGCGACTGTAACAAAATGCCCATGACTCTTGTATGTAAACAACAAACATCTATTTCTCACAGTTCTGGAGGTTGGGAAGTCAAAGATCATGGTATAGGCAGATTCAGTGTCTGGTAAGGACTTGCTCCCTCATTAATGGCTGTCTTTTCATTGTAACCTCACATGGTAGAAGGGTCCAGGGAGCTCTTTGAGATTCCATTCATAAGGGCTTCACCCTTGTGACCTAATTACCTTCCAAAGGTCCTACCCCCAGATACCAGCACCTTGGGTGATGAATTTCAACTATGAATTTTTGGGGAAACACAAACATTTAATTTATAACAGGACCCCTTGTCCAAAATCACTGCAGATGGTGACTGCAGCCATGAAATTAAAAGACGCTTACTCTTTGAAAGGAAAGTTATGACCAACCTAGACAGTGTATTAAAAAGCAGAGACATTACTTTCCCAACAAAGGTCCATCTAGACAAGGCTATGGTTTTTCCAGTAGTCATGTATGGGTGTGAGAGTTGGACTATAAAGAAAGCTGAGTGCCAAAGAATTGACGTTTTTGAACTGTGGTGTTGGAGAAGACTCTTGAGAGTCCCTTGGACTGCAAGGAGATCCAACCAGTCCATCCTAAAGGAGATCAGTCCTGGGTGTTCATTGGAAGGACTGATGTTGAAACTGAAACTCCAATACTTTGACCACCTGATGCGAAGAGATGACTCATTTGAAAAGACCCTGATGCTGGGAAAGATTGAAGGCAGGAGGAGAAGGGGACAACAGAGAATGAGATGGTTGGATGGCATCACCGAATCAATGGAGATGGGTTTGGGTAGACTCTGGGAGTTGGTGATGGACAGGGAAGCCTGGAGTGCTGCAGTCCATGGGGTCGCTAGGAGTCAGACACGACTGAGCAACTTCACTTTCACTTTTCACTTTCATGCACTGGAGTGGGAAATGGCAACCCACTCCAGTGTTCTTGCCTGGAGAATCCCAGGGATAGGGGAGCCTGGTGGGCTGCCGTCTCTGGGGTTGCACAGAGTCAGACATGACTGGAGTGACTTAGCAGCAGCAGGAGCAGCAGAACCATTGTGAAGTAGCAACTTAACTTCCCCTTGGTAATCAGGACTAATCATTCCAGTAATACCCAGTGGACCACTGTTATATTCTTTAAATGAAGTCATCCTCCTTTGGAAAACAAGATGTCTATGCCAAAGAACCAAAGTCATGGGGATAGAAGCAAATATGTATCCTTCAGACTTAAAGCCTGAAGTCATCATTTTCTATTTTCAAATTCTTCAGCACAATTAGAAGTAGCCAACTAACCCCACAGTCCTTATAAGCTTTATTTCCACTATAATGTTCTATTGCAGAGCTAGTTGGTTCCTTGACTTTCTTTCTACAGAAACCTGACTTCAGATGATGGCAGGTAATAATCTAAGCAAATTTTCTGTCACTTTATGCCATGGATTACAATGAGGTAGCAACAGTGTCATTAATGCCCTTATTCTAATATTAGTGAGAGATTTCCTTACTCTCCTCCTTAAGAGTCTGTTTTTCAAACCTCTAGTGATTTCAGTCAGGAAAACAGAGCCTAGCAAGTATTACAAGAATAAGAGGTTTAACATAGGAGTTGGTGTGCTCAGTTGTGTCGGACTGTTTGAAATCCCATGGGCTGTGGCCTGCCCAGCACCTCTGTTCATGGAACTTTCCAGGCAAAAAATACTGGGATCGGTTGCCATTTCCTACTCCAGGAGATCTTCTTGACCCAGGGATCAAACCTGCATCTCTTAAGTCTCCTTCATTGTCAGGCTTTACCACTAGCGCCACCTGGGAAGCCCAGGCTTATACAAATCTGAGAGTGAGGAGTGAGGTTCTAGAAGGAGGAAGCTGAAGGGTCTGAGAAGCAGTTGCTAACCACTTCTACATGAATTACAGGTGGCACAGGTGGTGCAGAAAGCACCTGTGGGAAAGTCCGAGAAGCTGTATTCATATGGCCCACAAGATGGGTCTGTGGGACGGGAGCTCACGAAGAGGTCTGCAAAGCTACTGCATCTATTAAATCTACCATGCCCGGTGACTCTGCCATTATGTCTGACTACCATGGTGTCCCAATAACAATGGCTTCCTGTTGGCATCTCACTTGCAGATTTTGCACAGGTTGCTCTCACCGGCAGTCTCCATCCTGGAACCATTCAGGAAACAGCATACTGGGAAATGTAGTTCCAGGCTGTAAGCAGATTGATGGTGCCAAATTGACAGCAAGACAACTCAGTACGATATCCAGCAACAGGGAATCGGTTAACTAAATTATGATATAATCATGTAATCTGCACAACCTGTGTCAGTCAGGGTTCAACCAGAGAAACAGAACCAGGAGGAGGTATATGTATGCAGATTTATTGGCTTTTGTAA
>NW_011494815.1:3324119-3332022 GCF_000754665.1 Bison bison bison | reverse complement strand
GAGTCTGTAGGGCAGGCCCCTGGGAAGGGCACAAGCTAACGCTGCTGTCCATGGGCAGTTTCTTCCTCAGTGAAGCTTTAGTTGTGCTCTTTAGGTTTCCAGCTGGCTGACTCTGGCCCTCCCAGATTATCTAGGATAATCTCCCTTACGTTAATTAGGGACTTTAATCACAGCTACAAAATAATACCTTCACAGCAATACCTAGTTTAGAGTTTGACTGAATAACCGGGGACTGTAACCTAACCAGTTTATCAAGCTGACCATCCCACAAAATGAAAGCGATTAGGTAACATGACAATTCATGATGCTCTAGAACATTTAATGATACCAGAAACTGTTCATGAAATATGGAGTTAAAAAGGCAAGTTATAAAACAACATATAGCGTATTCTATTTGCCTGAAAACGTATCTATTTAAGAAAATAGGCTAAAATGGCACATGAGAATGTTTCGGGTGGTAATTACCGAGTGCTGAGAGATTGGGTGATGAAAATTTCCTCCTTTTTGCTTATGTATATTTCCTAAATTATTTACAATGAACAAATGATACTTATAACAATTTTAATATTCTATTTTAGACACATTAGGAAACCCTGCTAATTAAATACTAGGAGGTTCTTTCTGAGATGTGAGGGGTTTCTCTCCCCTCCCACTCCCTAAGCCTTTCCTTCCCTATCTACTTACAGATACCAAAGGTACTTGCAAAATCGGAAGCTCTCAAGTCTTGGGATGAAAATACTCCCCTCTTATGCCTCTCTTTAACAAGTATAGGTGAATGTGGTGGGTGAGATGTTGAAAGTAAGCGTTTAATTTAGTATACATGGTGGAGAGAACCTTTAATATAATATTAATTCCTTGTGCAAATTAGCAAGGTTTAATAACCATGTGAGCCATCGGGAATCCTGGTGTGACTCAATATGACATCTGCATTAATGGTCTAATTAATAATGTATATGTTAATAAGAATCTCATTAAAGCCAGGGCACAATTATCAACGTAGGATGCAATTCCTTAGTATCTGTGGGCCAGTGTAGTGCTCTGGTGATTCCAGTTGCAATTTTCATTGATAAATGACCTTTTAAGTCTCATTAATTGATTAAGGAGGCAGCGATTAGTGTAAAAACTTAACTGCTTTGGAAGTACAAAACCACTAGAAGACAGTGATGATTACAAATCAGGAGGAACTGGGCCAACTCATCATAGGCAGTGGGGCGAGTACAAAGACAGCACGCCAAGCCCACTCATCCATGTCTCCCCCTCTGCACCCCCAGTCTGGGCATTTGACTCCACTCTTATGAGTATTTCAATAAGAATCATATCAGCACTAATTAATTTTATGGACAAATTATTTTTCAAAGCCAGCATCTTAAAGTTAATGGAATTCTTTGGTCCATTTTCCTCTTTATCTTTTCTCAAATCTTATTGAAAACATTTCAGCCGAGGCCATTGTTTCACCATGAAGACTGGTTTATCAATCAGTTTTCTTTCTTTTTCTTTTTTTTCAAATGGACTCATGGCACCATATGCCACTGTAGCTTTTCTTTTCTTGGTCACTGTTTTGACCAAGTCCAAGTTTCTTGAGTTACATTTAGCAAATCAACATCAAGAAGATTTGATGCTTTGGTCAATTTTTAGTCAATGAAATTTCCACCAAGTGGAGTTTTAGCCTTCGTCAATTGTATTTTATGCTGATTATTGCCACCAGTCATCCTGGCTATTCATTGGGTAAATAACTGAGAGCTAATCTTTATGTCTAAGCTAACCCATGGGAAAAAAATGTGAGCAAGTTTATGAACCAGAGGCAGCTGTTAGGGGAGAGGGAGAAGGAATGGAAGTGGGGGGGGGGACCCAGAAGGGAGGGTACCCAGATGGGGGAGAAACAGAGAGATGGAGACAGACAGCAAGAGATGGTAGCAGTTCTAGCTTATTGGCCACTCTGCTTTTGACTTTTCATCAGAGTCAAAATATCTGCTTCTCTACTCACCTAATTCCAAGATTTCAGAGCCCTTGCTTGGGGTGGATCCTGGGTCATCGGAGTGGGGCTGAATAGTGTAGAGATTCTTCCCTGCAAGATCCCCAGTCAAGGGAGCCAAGCATGGAGGCTGAGGGTGCTAAGCCATAGGGGTAGTGATCCAGGACAAAGGAATCACACAGCTGCATCTCTGCTCCCCCAGCTGCTGGCACAGAGCCTGGCCAGGGAACATGCTCTAAAATAAGAGAGTCTGTTTATCTATTAACATGGGTTGACACTTACTACGTCCCACGTATCTGAGGGTACAGCTGAAGAACAAGCATTGCACTAGAAGAATGAGAAGGAAGGGCTGAGAGGAAACAAGCATGTAGAATATATCAATGTATAAACTCAGACTTTTTAAAAAGTAGGCAGGACTCTGGTAATTAATTTTTAAGATCAAAGCCAGTGATGCTAAACTGAGGCCTGTTTGGAGAAGGGGCAACACCCGGCACTGGTGAGCAGCACGTTTGGTGGGGGTGATGTTCGTGATGGTTTCTTCTCTCTCAGTTCTTGGGTCTGTGTGCCCAAAGCTGTTACCCAATCCTTCCTCCTGGTTTCCTCTCCTTAGAGTCCCAGGAAGGACTCAGGAAACTTGGATTCTGACCCTGCCTCTGGATGCTTTTCTCTTGGCTGTGGCCCTGCAGTTTCCCTCATTTGTAGCTCTACTCTCCCCAGGGCCCCTTCTCACGGGGCCACCAGTCATTGCCATGAGGAAGTGCCAGCTGGGCCTTGCTTAGAATCTGGGGCTCTGCCCACTGGCCCTTGACCTCTAGAACTTAGGTCTTGCCTGCTCAGGGATGGTTGCAGACAATTGAGATATCCCCTGGACTGGAGCCCACGGGGACTCACAGTCCTGAGGGATTTTGGGTCCTCTATCCCCTGATACAAATTTTCTTAAATTCTCCTTCCTACACTCACCATCCTATACCTGATTGTCTTCTGAAATGAGTTTCCCTTAGACTATAGACTGTGGGGCTGGGGTCTTTCCTACTGAAGATAAAACCAAGTTCCTGGAGTCTACAGAACTCTCTGGGCTTTGTTGAAAGGCTGACCTGTTCATATCAAATCAAGTCTCATGAAACAGAGACCTAACATTTATTAGCCAGTTGCCATGTGCCAGGTTCTGTGCTAGACTTTTAAGTGTCATAATCTTAACTACCCAGAATTGCATATATTTTTCACATCTTGCTGATGGAGATACTGAGGCTCAAAGAGTGTTAGTCCAGCATGTTAGTCCAGCAGTCCAGAGTTAAGGTCCAGCAGGTACTAACTATCACAGCCCTGCTTTTTGCTGCTCCAGGAGTCATCTTGGGGTCTGCCCAGTGGCCAGATCTCCATCAGCCTAGAAGCATTTGGGGGCCTTCAGGACCTCACCAAGTGATCACCTCCAGGGGACGCGGGGGCAGGCGGGCTAATGAGCTTCAGGTGGTAGCTCCTGGCTTTGCCCTTTCCCTACTGGAGGCCCCAGAGAGAGAGAAACAGCCAGAAATCAGTCATTGTGGCCCCCAGATCACATTAACCAGGGATCCTGTAAATCCCATTGATTGCCACACAGCAGACCCTGGGTGGTGATCTGGTTCTGCCCCTTACTGTTCAGACAGGGGAAGGCACCTGCCCAAAGTCACATCAGAGCAAGTCAGGGGTCCCACCTTTGCCTCCTGATGGCACCAGCCTTCTTTCCATGGCCCAAAGGTCAGCAGAGATGCAAGAGCTTACAAAGGCTTTTCTTCCTTCCTTTAACTCTCCCTTTAAGAGTCACTTTCTGCTTTCCTCTTGATAACAATTTCACAGCAATTCACACACCCTGAGGGGTGAATGCATAGCAGATTGCTAAAGCCAGGCTGTAATTATCCATCCTTCTGCTCCAAGTGAGGAATTCACTTACGTTGGGATGAATGCTGCCGGATCTGTCAGCCATGCTACTGTTTCCTGAACACGCACTCTGGACTGGCTCTTTGGGGACCCTGATAGAAGGGCATAGAGATGAATCAAAGATTGCTGTCCCCAGGAGTCTCCACAAGAGACTGGAGATGGGTCACAAATAGCTAGGAACAGAGAGGGCATGGCAGGTTTCCAAGGTGGAGTCCCCATAAAATCCTGTAGACTCTGGTGGGACTTGGATGATGCTGGAGGCAGGGGCGGAGCTTGGCACAGCTTCAGGTGTGGGAGCTGCAGGAGTGGAGTGGAGGTGTAGAAGCGGGAGCTGAAGAATGGGGTTTGCTGTGTAAGAAGGCAAGCTGTGGAAGATGAGGTTGGACTGGTGATTCAGTCTGACTGTAAGCCCTAAACACCTGTGATGTTGGCCTTGCTCAGAGGTTATAAACTGCTGCCCCACCAGACTGAGGCCTCTGATGAGTTTTTGTTTTTAATTTTTAACATTTCAAGTTAGTGACCAATCTTTAAAAACCAGAAGATTTAACATGAGAAATGGATTTCTAGTTCTTTGGAAACATTCAAAGAACTAGCAACCCTGGGCCTCCTCAGTCTCCCTAAGCTTTATCAGATAGAGGTTCCTTTATTGTACAAATATTTATTGTGTACCTACCACGTGCTGAGGAAGTCTCAGTAAACAAAACAGACTCAAGCAATTGTACTCTAGTGTGATGGTCATAATTGCTGCCCTGCCATCCTCCCAGCAAGGAGACAGCAGACATGAGAGTGCTTTGCAAACTGTGGTGTGCCTGTGAAAGGCTGTGGTCAAGATCTGCTGCTGCTAAGTCACTTCAGTCGTGTCCGACTCTGTGCGACCCCATATACGGCAGCCCACCAGACTCCCCCGTCCCTGGGATTCTCCAGGCAAGAACACTGGAGTGGGTTGCCATTTCCTTCTCCAATGCATGAAAGTGAAAAGTGAAAGTGAAGTCACTCAGTCGTGTCTGACTCTTCGAGACCCCATGGACTGCAGCCTAGCAGGCTTCTCCACCCATGGGATTTTCCGGGCAAGAGTACTGGAGTGGGGTGCCATTGCCTTCTCCATGTTCAAGATCTAGTTGGGCTTATAACTCAGCTGATTTTTTCCATTCAGAAAACTATGTTCCTCCAACAGTTAGATAACTGAGGTTAATGTCAGGAAGTCTTCCTTATACTTCAGTTAGCTTTTTTTTTTTTCTTTGAATTGTGGTATCTATTTTTATTTATTTATTTTAAACTTATTTAATTGGAAGCTAGTTACTTTAAAATTTCGTGGTGGTTTTTGCCATACATTGACAGGAATCAGCCACGGGTGTACATGTGTCCTTTTAAACGTTGAGTTGAATCAAACTGGTAAAGGTCATGTGTTTGGAAAAAGAGTTAGTTGTGAAATTAGTTGATGACAACCTCAACTGATGGTCTCTCATTCAACTTTCAGGCAAATATTTGGGGAATACCTAGCAGGGATCCGAGGTAGAGATGGAGAGGAGAGTGTTTGCAGGGCTGTCACAAGCTGGCTGGGCATCAGACCATTTAGACAATTATAATGTTCCATGATAAAGGGCAGGAGAGGGCAGGGACATTCAGGTGACTAATAGGGCCCTGGACTGGAAGGGGGTGGTCAGGGAAGGCTCCTTTCAGGATGTAAACTCTGACCTGAAACCTGAAGTTTAAGGCGATGGGAGTTGGGGGTGCAGAGAAGAATGACAACCCTGAGCCATGTCTGGGTGGAGCGGTGGAAGCACTGAATGGAGAACCATTGTACAAAGGCAGGAATATGAGCAGTGCACTGGAGAAAGGCCCTTCGTGGTTTAAGTTCCAATTTTATAAGTGGAGAAACCAAGGCCTAGAAAAGTCTTAAGCGTTCTCAAGGGTAAAATGGAAGCTATGTGAGCTAAATGTTAACTGAGAGCCCTTAAGCTCTAATAATCACAAGTATCTTGTTCTAGAGAGATTGTTAAAATTCCCATCTTACTTTGAGGAAATTGAGGGGAGAAAGTGAACCAAGCCCACGTAATTCGTTAGTGGCAGAGTCAGGATTACCAATCATATCCTGGATTCTAAAATGCCATATGAGTCCCACTGTGTCATGATGTCTCCACACTAATTCTGAAGACCTCTGAGGCTGCTACACTGATGGTCCTGGGATTTTGTAGCTCATTGGAACCACATAGGAGGTTTTAAAAACCCATGTTCATGCAGAATCTAGGAGACTATCAAAGTCTCTGGGGGTAGGACACAGGCATCAGTGTTATTAAAAAAAAACAAACCCTACAGATGATCCCAATGTTCCTGTGCCTATTTCACTTGAGGATCTTGTTAAAATGCAGATTCTAGAGTGTAACTTGGGCTTCAGAACTTTTTTTTTAATTAAAATGTACTTGATTTACAATATTGTATCAATATTTTCTGCTGTACAGCAAAATGACTCAGTTACACACACACATATAATTTTTCATATTCTTTTTTTTACTATGGTTTATCACAGGAAATTGAATATCATCCCTGTGCTATATAGTAGAACCTTGTTCTTTATCTACTGTCTGTATAATTGTTTGTCTGCTAACCCTAAACTCCCAATCCATCCCTCTCCCATCCCGCTCCCCTTTGGCAGCCACAGATTTGTTCACTATGTCATGAGTCTGTTTCTGCTTCACAGATAGGCTCATTTGTGTCATCTGTTACCTTTCACATGTGTTAACATGTAGTTCTATTCATTCTCTCTCTGACTTACTTTACTTAGTATGATAATCTCTAAGTCCTTCCATGTTGCTACAAATGGCATTATTTCATTCTTTTTATGGCTGAGACCATTCCCATAGAAAAGAAATGCAAAAAAGCAAAATGGCTGTCTGGGGAGGCCTTACAAATAGCTGTGAAAAGAAGAGAAATGAAAAGCAAAGGAGAAAAGGAAAGATATAAACATCTGAATGCAGAGTTCCAAAGAATAGCAAGAAGAGATAAGAAAGCCTTCTTCAGAGATCAATGCAAAGAAATAGAGGAAAACAACAGAATAGAAAAGACTAGGAATCTCTTCAAGAAAATCAGAGATACCAAAGGAACATTTCATGCAAAGATGAACTCGATAAAGGACAGAAATGGTATGGACCTAACAGAAGCAGAAGATATTAAGAGATGGCAAGAATACATGGAAGAACTGTACAAAAAAGATCTTCACGACCCAGATAATCACAATGGTGTGATCACTGACCTAGAGCCAGACATCCTGGAATGTGAAGTCAAGTGGGCCTTAGAAAGCATCATTATGAACAAAGCTAGTGGAGGTGATGGAATTCCAGTTGAACTATTCCAAATCCTGGAAGATGATGCTGTGAAAGTGCTGCACTCAATATGCCAGCAAATTTGGAAAACCCAGCAGTGGCCACAGCAATGGAAAAGGTCAGTTTTCATTCCAATCCCAAAGAAAGGCAATGTCAAAGAATGCTCAAACTACTGCACAATTGCACTCATCTCACATGCTAGTAAAGTAATGCTCAAAATTCTCCAAGCCAGGCTTCAGCAATATGTGAACCATGAACTTCCAGATGTTCAAGCTGGTTTTAGAAAAGGCAGAGGAACCAGAGATCAAATTGCCAACATCCACTGGATCATCAAAAAAGCAAGAGAGTTCCAGAAAAACATCTATTTCTGCTTTATTGACTATGCCAAAGCCTTTGACTGTGTGGATCACAATAAACTGTGGAAAATTCTGAAAGAGATAGGAATACCAGACCACCTGACCTGCCTCTTGAGAAATCTGTATGCAGGTCAGGAAGCAACAGTTAGAACTGGACATGGAACAACAGACTGGTTCCAAATAGGAAAAGGAGTACGTCAAGGCTGTATATTGTCACCCTGTTTATTTAACTTCTATGCAGAGTACATCATGAGAAATGCTGGACTGGAAGAAACACAAGCTGGAATCAAGATTGCCAGGAGAAATATCAATAACCTCGAATATGCAGATGACACCACCCT
>NW_011494815.1:3322365-3323833 GCF_000754665.1 Bison bison bison | reverse complement strand
GCATATTCAAAAGCAGAGACATTACTTTGCCAACAAAGGTTCATCTAGTCAAGGCTATGGTTTTTCCTGTGGTCATGTATGGATGTGAGAGTTGGCCTGTGAAGAAGGCTGAGCGCTGAAGAATTGATGCTTTTGAACTGTGGTGCTGGAGAAGACTCTTAAGAGTCCCTTGGACTGCAAAGAGATCCAACCAGTCCATTCTGGAGGAGATCAGCCTTGGAAGGAGATCACCTTTCTTTGGAAGGAATGATGCTGAAGCTGAAACTCCAGTACTTTGGCCACCTCATGTGAAGAGTTGACTCATTGGAAAAGACTGTGATGCTGGGAGGGATTGGGGGCAGGAGGAGAAGGGGACAACAGAGAATGAGATGGCTGGATGGCATCGCTGACTCGATGGACGTGAGTCTCAGTGAACTCCAGGAGTTGGTGGTGGACAGGGAGGCCTGGCGTGCTGCGATTCATGGGGTCACAAAGAGTCGGACACGACTGAGCGACTGATCTGATCTGAGTATTCCATTGTATATATGTACCACATCTTTATCCATTTACCTCTCTGTGGACATTTAGACTGTTTCCATGTCCTGGCTATCATGAATAGAGCTGCCATAAACATAGGGGTGCATGTATCTTTTTGAATGGTAGTTTTGTCCAGATACATACCAAAAAAGTAGGATCACTGAATCGTATGCCAACCCTATTTTTAGCTTTTAGGGAACCTCCACACTGTTTTCCGTAGTGGCAGCACCAGTTTACATTCTCCACCAACAGAGTAGGAAGGTTCCCTCTTCTCCACACCCTCTCCAGCATTGTTATTTGACTTTTTAATGATGGCCATCTGACCAGTGTGAGATGGTAGTTCATTTAAGTTTTGATTTGTATCTCTCTAATAATTATCAATGTTGAGAATCTTTGGCCTTCCGTATTTTTTAAAGCTCTCCAGGTGATGCTGATGCTGCTGGTCCAGGAGGCACACTTAAATGACCAGGAAGTTTACACATCATTGTATGCCCTTGCAGGACTCTTTCTCTGACACCATTTCTGTTTTGTCTCTCCTTCAGACACACAAAGGCACATAGACAGACTCACACACGCACACACACTCACACAATATGTCACTTCTTCCTGGCCCAGGGTATTAAATGCCCTGCTTTAAACAAAAAGGAGGTTCACATGGACACTGAACCCCACAGAAGGCAGCTGCTCGTGAAAACACTGGCTGCACTGCCAACCTACCAGACTGGGGAGGGTAGTGGGTATTGTCAGTCTCCCAGGGGAAGAACTGGGCCTGGTGGAAGCAGGCAGTCACTAGGACACATTGCAGGAGCCTCAGAGGGACGTCTGCTTAAGTTTTGTTGCCTAGGCACCTTGCCTCACCTAGTCTGAACCGTGCCCCCTTGCCCCCACCTTTCCCTGAGGCTGGCAAATTGTAGAACCTTCGAGTTTTTTCAACTGGGTCCTTTCTGCTTCC
>NW_011494815.1:3315293-3322231 GCF_000754665.1 Bison bison bison | reverse complement strand
CCTCTTGACTATACAGTCCATGGAATTCTCTAAGTCAGAATACTGGAGTGGGTAGCCTTTCCCTTCATCAGGGGATCTTCCCAATCCAGGGATTGAACCCAGGTCTCCCACATTGCAGGTGGATTCTTTACCAGCTGACCCACAAGGGAAGCCCACAAATACTGGCACAAGGCAGCCTCCTAAAACAACAATTTCCAAGTGTGGTCCCCAGCTAGCAGCAACAGCATCATCTGGGAACTTGTTAAAATGCAAACTCTTAGGCCTCACTCCAGACCTACTGAATCGGAGCCGGGGATGGGGCCATCAGTTGTTAAGGATGAGCCTTCCAGGTGATTCTGATGCCTGCACAAGTGTGAGATTCGTGTGTGTTTGGGGGGGTGAGGAGTGGGGGTAGGGTGGTCAGCAGCCCTAGATTCCAGGCCTGGCTGTGCCCTCTCCCGTACAAGGAGGAGGTGGCTTGGCACATATCAGCAAAGACTCCTCCAGCCCTGACTCTCAGGACTTGGGATGTGCTTGTCAACTTCATTCCACTCCAGGGTCACAGTGCCCCTGGCAAACTGCTCTCCCCGGGGCTGACTCCTAGGGCAAGGCCATGCATTGCAGCCTCTGCTCTCTCCACGGACATCATTAGCTGAACAGTGTCCTGACTGAGAAGGGTTGACCTAAGAAACAGTCTTAACAAAGAGGAGTTCTGGGCTGGCAGGCGAGCCACTGAGGGCTGTAGGAAAACTCAGCTCCACAGTGGCCTGCCTACAGCTCCCCCGGCCAAGGGTCAGGGCAAGAAAGAAGGGGCTTGAGCGGTGCGTGTGCACTTGGCTGGAGGCAGAGGTAGCTCCAGTGTGTCACAGACTCTCCTCCTCTCAAGTCCTGTGCTCACGGAAGACAAGACTTCCAATGACCTCCATGCATTCATGAATTTTTGCATTCAGCAAACAGTCCTGAGCACTTTGCAACCTTGGATCCACTGTGGGGGCTGGAATATGTGGGTTACAGAGAGGAATTGGACACAGGGATGTGGGCCCTGCCCCTTAGACTGTGGGGAGAGACCTCACCATGATAGTTAATTTTTATGGAACATCTATATGCTCTAGGGGCTTCCCAGGTAGCGTTAATGGTAAAGAACCCACCTGCCAGTGCAGGAGACTTAAGAGATGCTGGTTTGATTCCAGGTTTGATGCAGGATTGGGTAGATCCCCTGGAGGAGGGCATGGCAACCCACTCCAGTATTCTTGCCTACAGAATCCCATGGACAGAAGAGCCTGGTGGGCTACAGTCCATGGGGTTGGAGAGTTGGACACGACTGAAGCGACGTAGTGTACGCCTCCTGGAATGAAAAGAATGGAGACTCTCAGGCCTTCCCCATGTTGTAGTTAATGAAGTGCACTTGGTGGCCTGGTGACCTGACCAAGATCAGATGACAAGACTGAATGGGAGGAGGACCCTGAGAGAGAATTCGCTCCTGAAGGGAGAGTGATGGCACCTGCAGGCTGGCATCTCACTGGGGCAGAGAATAGGAGGGGACTTGGGCCAGGTCCTGGTAGGGTCTGGGTATGGGCAACACTAGGGTTTTCTTAGAAATCTAAACATTAACCTACCTTGTGGACCAGCTAATCCAATCTTAGGGATTTACCTAAGACATATGAAAACGTATGATCTCAGAAAGAACTGTCTAAAAATAATTCTTTGCAGCTTTATTCAGAAATAGACAAAAACTGGAAATATCCCCAAATAGTCCATCAATGGGAGAATGGACAAGCAAATGGTGGTATATCCATACAAAAGAATATGATACAACAAAAAATAAGAAACAAACTACTGACATATGCAATAATTTGAGTAGATCTTAAAAACACCGGGTGGACTGAAAGAGGCCTTACACAGTATGCCGCAACTTAGATGATGTTCTAGAACAGGCTAAGTTCTGGTAGGAGAAATTCAGAACAGTGTTTGCAGGTGGAGGTAGTAACAGAGAAAGGCAATGACGGAAGTGTGTTCTATATTTGATGACAGTGTTTAGATTACACAGGTGGATGAATTTGGCAAAGCTTATTAAATTGTAGACAAAATTTAGATTTGGTTATATGAAAATTTACCTTAAAAAGAACTATAAACAAATATGGAATTCTAGTTAATGATATACATGTTAAAGTGTTTCTAGGTAAAGCATATTTCTGTCTGCACCTTATTTTGAAATGCATCCAAAAATAAGATGGATAGATATATGATAAAGCAAGTAAGGCCAAGTTTGGGTATATGAGTATTCACTTTACAGATTGTTCAATTTTCCCATATGTTTGAAAATTTTCATAACAGAATGATGTAGGAGAAAATAGCTGCTGCATATTTTATCTCTTGACTGGACCCTGACTGACACAATCTATGTATGTACTATAATTTATTCACAGATTCTTTTTTAACTTTTTATTTTGTATTGGGATGTAGCTGATTAACAATGTTGTGATCGTTTCAGGTGGACAGCAAAGGGACCCAGCCATGCATATACATGTATGCATTCTCCCCCAAAATCCCCTCCCATCCAGGCTGCCTCATTGAGCAGAGTTCCCTGTGCTATACAATAAGTCATTGTTGGTTTCCATTTTAAATATAGCAGTGTGTACCTGTCCACCTGAATTCTCTACTATCCCTTCCCCTCAGCAACCAAAAATTGTTCTCTGAGCCTGTGAATCCATTTCTGTTTTGTAAGTAGGTTCATTTGCATCATTTCTTTTTTAGATTCTGCATATAAGGGATGTCATACAATGTTTCTACTTCTCTGTCTGACTTCATTCAGTATGACAATCTCTAGGTCCCTCCATATTGCTCCAAATGGCATTATTTCATTCTTTTTGACGGCTGAGTAATATTCCGTTGTATATATGTACCACATCTTCTTCATCTATTCCCCTGTTGATGGACATTTAGTTTGCTTCCATGTCTTGGCTATTGTAAACAGTGGTGCAATGAACTTTGGGGGTGCATATCTCCTTTCAGACCATGTTTTTTTTTTTCTGGATTTATGCCCAGGAGTGAGATTGCTGGGTCATGTTATAGCTCTATTTTTAGTTTTTTAGGGACCCTCCATTATTGTTCTCTATAGTGACTGTACCAATTTACATTCCCACCAAAAGTATAGGAGTTCCCTTCTCTCCACACCCTCTCCAGCATTTATTGTTTGTGGACTTCACAGATTCTTCTATTCATAGATACTTTGACATTGTCTGCTGTTGCTAGTAAGGCTAGCAGACTAAATTGCGTCTCAGTGTGCAAAGCTGCCTAGAAGCTCTTTAAGGGGCAAGGGGAAACCAGGCCCAGAGAGGGTGATGATTTACTTAGGCTCACACAGGAAGCCCATGATGGAGCTGAATATATGCTCTTCCTCCTGTGCTTTTGCAACAAAAGATAGGGTCCTGTCCTTACTTTCTTAGCCTCCAGTCAATGCTCATCTCTGCCTTAAAGGAGACAGAAATGGTTGAGATAGGGCTCTGCCTTCTAAGAGTTCAGAATTAGGTTGGGTGACAAGATCCTTGGAGAAAAGTCATCTGCAGGGGGAAGATCCAGAGAAAGCAGTTACTGTCACCCTCAACCTCTCCAGGGCCTTCACACCAAATCAGAGGTACAGCAGGAGAAGCAGATGGGCAGAGAGAGGAGACTTCATCTTTCCTAACACACACTCACTGGCCAGTGACCACCAACAGTAAGTCTCCAGCAACTGGGCTCATGGAGATGACATTGCTGTCTTAGGCAGGAAGCTACAACTCTGAAGACGAAGGACCCAGAGGATGTCTCTCAACAGACTTCTGGAACTATTAGGGGTCAGCAGATGTACAAAGGCAGCCAGAGTCAGGCAGGCAAGAGATCCCCTCTTCTCTTAGTGTCTTCTTCATTGTCATGAAGGAAGAAAAGAAAAAGGAGAGAAGACCAGAGGAAGGGAGACCCCATGAGATGGACCTGGGTGAGTGGAAGGCTAGTCTGAGAGGCAGAGGGAGCTAGGGGGCAGGTCCCATGATATGAATGGGGTCTAGATTGCTGGGAGCTATTTAGATGTAGGGGCTTCCCAGGTGGTGAAGTGGTAAAAATTCAGCAGCCAATGCAGAGACACCAGAGACATGGGTTCGATCCCTGGGTCAGGAAGATCCCTTGGAGTAGGAAACAGCAACCACTTCAGTATTCTTGCCTGGAGAATTCCATGGACAGAGGAACCTAGCCCCAATATTCTTGCCTGGAAAATTCCATGGACAGAGGAGCCTGGCGGGCTACAGTCCATGGGGTCACAAAGGGTTGGATAAGACTTGGAGCAACTGAGCATTTAGATGTAGAGAGGTGAAAAGTGAGAGCAATGTGCCCCGGGACCCTCACCTGGACACCTGAGTGCTGTTCAACTTCTGGAACCCATGTTTGGAATGGAGAAAAACGATGATTCCTTTTCAGACATGAGTGTCAGAGGAAGTTCTTCATGACCAAAGATAATTTTTTGTTGTTGTTGCAGAAAAAAAGTAACAAATTAAAAAACAACAACAACACATTTTTCCCTAGTCTCTAAGTTTAAATTCAAATTTTACTATCCTAATTGTAAATCCAAATTCCCTTAAATTGTCTCATTTACAATTTATTGCATTAGGTTCTGTTAAGCATTTTGAAGTGCATTTATAAGCTTGATGCATCCTGTTTTCATTCCGAGCACTTTACATGCTTGACCTAACAAGCAAAACCTTTTCAAGCACTTAAACTACTCTTGTAAATTTAATAAATCAAAATCCTAAATATGGTGATTCTTAAGTTCTCATAAACATTCTAGTACTGTTTACAAAACTAATCAAATTCTCTTACAACCTTTAATTTAAAATTGCAAGTCTAAAATCAATTGCTTGATTATGCATTTATGATGAACTCTCAGATATGCCAAATTCTCATATATATCACAAAGCCTGCAAATATGTACAGGCCACTACTGAACTAAACACAAATGTATTACTATTATGGGTTCTGTTAACTTTGTTGTTTTTGTATTTAATTTGTACCTTCCAGGGGTTAAAAAGACCCCTCTTCACTAAGGGAACAGCTTTCTCAGCTCAAGAAAATCGAAGTCACCTCTCCAGAAATACCACTCTCATTTTAAGTGAGCTGAGGTTCCTGGTCACTCATTCACAGCCATGCTCTAGTTACCGGTAGTCTCAGAGGGAAACCTCTGCTGGTTGTTCAGAGGTGCAGCTGGCACAGGAGACTTAGAGCCATAATCATGCTGGGTGATACCTCTCAGGTACTTTTTCATGTGACATCAGGGGACTCTGAGTCCATGTGGTTCAAATGGAGCTGGATTCATAACCCAGGCCCCCCAGGTGCAAGTTACACCATCACCTAAATTATTTCTCTGACTTGAGTCTATGAACATCACCCTACTCCACCCTGCCAACCATGTTGCATCTAATTTAATCCAATGAATCACTTTGTTCAATACCTAATTGAATCCCCAATTCTTTCCTATTTTTCCTTCCTGACAGGGAGCTTGCACTTTAGGAAGAATGGTCCCCAAACACCACGGTGAGTTTCCACAGTGATGATTCCTCCTTCAAGGGCTCTGCGCCCATCCACCCAGGTGACTGTAAACTAGAGAGCACCACACATATAGCCTGTCCTAAGTACTCATCTCTGCCACTGTATGGCGTCAGTAGCTGCAGGCAATGCAGAAACAAATGAGTGGCCAACGGTTCAACAAATCTTATTTATAGACACTGAAATTTGATTTTTATATCATTTTCACATTTTTATTTTTCCAACTATTTAAAAATATAAAAACCATATTTAGCTTGCATTCAGTACAAAAATGAGCAGTGGGCTGGATTTGACCCGTGGGCTGTACTTTGGTGACTCCTAGTGTGTTAACATTTGTCAATTTCACATTGTTAATTTTTAAAAATTAGTATTACCATCAAAGAAGCTGTAACTTTTTGGAGAGTCACTAACTGATTCTGTCTCCCTTGGTCCATGCTACTCAGGTTTCTCCTGCTTGGGGACAAAAGCCTTTTCTTGTGTCTTCTCTCCCACATCTTAAGGTCCCCTCAAAATCTTGCTTTTGAGATCTCAAGAAATCTGGAATCAGTTATCTTCACAAACTCTTTACCCAAGTACGACCTAATTTTACTGTATTATGTCTATTGTATATTATGTATTGGGGTTTTGTTTCCATTCATCCATCACAACCTCCATCACCATCTCCCACTCTCCAAAACCAAGTCCTAGCTGGGCCTTTACTTTTGGTAAAAGGTCCAATGATGTGTTTTCCCAAAAAAAGCAATCATCTACTAAGGTGAATTTAGCTTTCATCTTTGAAAGGCACTGATTCTGGCAAGTGGCTTTTAGAATAATAAATTTAATCTCTACCATACATGACCATGCTGATCCTCACCACAGTTCTCTGTGAATGGGAAAATAAGGAAATTGAGACCATGAACTTGCATACGCACTTTAGCATCAAGCCAAATACTTCAATAGATAGAAAATGGTTTGATTAAACTGGAAGCATAAAACAAATGTGGCTGTTATTGTCTGCACTCTTACTGTCCTGTCCATAGCAAATGATTTGACTGGCACCAGGGGCTGCAAACTCAAATGGCTTCAGAGGCCAGACTGATCCCCAAGAGGACCAGGCATTGGAAAACAGGGAATGATGGGGGCTGGGCCAAACTGCAACAGGTATTATTCAGTTCAGTTCAGTTCAGTCGCTTAGTCGTGTCCGACTCTTTGCGACCCCATGAATCGCAGCACACCGGGCCTCCCTGTCCTTCACCAACTCCCGGAGTTGACTCAGACTCATGTCCATCGAGTCAGTGATGCCATCCAGCCATCTCATCCTCTGTCGTCCCCTTCTCCTCCTGCCCCCAATCCCTCCCAGCATCACAGTCTTTTCCAATGAGTCAACTCTTTGCATGAGGTGGCCAAAG
>NW_011494815.1:3301131-3314976 GCF_000754665.1 Bison bison bison | reverse complement strand
AGCATCATTCCTTCCAAAGAAATCCCAGGGCTGATCTCCTTCAGAATGGACTGGTTGGATCTCCTTGCAGTCCAAGGGACTCTCAAGAGTCTTCTCCAACACCACAGTTCAAAAGCATCAATTCTTTGGCGCTCAACCTTCTTCACAGTCTAACTCTCACATCCATACATGACCACAGGAAAAACCATAGCCTTGACCAGACAGACCTTTGTTGGCAAAGTAATGTCTCTGCTTTTGAATATGCTATCTAGGTTGGTCATAACTTTCCTTCCAAGGAGTAGGCTTCTTTTGATTTCATGGCTGCAGTCACCATCTGTAGTGATTTTGGAGCCCAGAAAAATAAAGTCTGACACTGTTTTCACTGTTTCCCCATCTATTTCCCATGAAGTGATGGGACCAGATGCCATGATCTTCATTTTCTGAATGTTGAGCCTTAAGCCAACATTTTCACTCTCCTCTTTCACTTTCATCAAGAGGCTTTTGAGTTCCTCTTCACTTTCTGCCATAAGGGTGGTGTCATCTGCATATCTGAGGTTATTGATATTTCTCCCTGCAATCTTGATTCCAGCTTGTGTTTCTTCCAGTCCAGCATTTCTCATGATGTACTCTGCATAGAAGTTAAATAAGCAGGGTGACAATATACAGCCTTGACGTACTCCTTTTCCTATTTGGAACCAGTCTGTTGTTCCATGTCCAGTTCTAACTGTTGCTTCCTGACCTGCATACAGATTTCTCAAGAGGCAGGTCAGGTGGTCTGGTATTTCCATCTCTTTCAGAATTTTCCACAGTTTATTGTGATCCACACAGTCAAAGGCTTTGGCATAGTCAATAAAGCAGAAATAGATGTTTTTCTGGAACTCTCTTGCTTTTTCCATGATCCAGTGGATGTTGGCAATTTGATCTCTGGTTCTTCTGCCTTTTCTAAAACCAGCTTGAACATCTGGAAGTTCACGGTTCACATATTGCTGAAGCCTGGCTTGGAGAATTTTGAGCATTACTTTACTAGCGTGTGAGATGAGTGCAATTGTGCAGTAGTTTGAGCATTCTTTGGCATTGCCTTTCTTTGGGATTGGAATGAAAACTGACCTTTTCCAGTCCTGTGGCCACTGCTGAGTTTTCCAAATTTGCTGGCATATTGAGTGCAGCACTTTCACAGCATCATCTTTCAGGATTTGAAATAGCTCCACTGGAATTCCATCACCTCCACTAGCTTTGTTCGTAGTGATGCTTTCTAAGGCCCACTTGACTTCACATTCCAGGATGTCTGGCTCTAGGTCAGTGATCACACCATTGTGATCATCTGGGTCATGAAGATCTTTTTTGTACAGTTCTTCTGTGTATTCTTGCCACCTCTAATGCTTCTGTTAGGTCCATACCATTTCTGTCCTTTATCAAGCCCATCTTTGCATGAAATGTTCCCTTGGTATCTCTAATTTTCTTGAAGAGATGTCTAGTCTTTCCCATTCTGTTGTTTTCCTCTATTTCTTTGCATTGATTGCTGAGGAAGGCTTTCTTATCTCTTCTTGTGATTGTTTGCAACTCTGCATTCAGATGCTTATATCTTTCCTTTTCTCCTTTGCTTTTCACTTCTCTTCTTTTCACAGCTATTTGTAAGGCCTCCCCAGGCAGCCATTTTGCTTTTTCAGGTTGGTGCAAAAGTAATTGTGGTTTTGTCTTATTCAACTTTGCCATTTGATATTGGAATACATTCTTAAATAAATGTGGTTATGTTATATATCATTTTAATGCACATTTATCGCTTTATGCTTTTTGCTAATAACTTACTTGCTTTTTTAATATTTAGCCTACATAAATGATGTTAGACAAAAAAGCAAATTTGAGTGATTTTTTAAATTTGAATTCAAAATGTGTCATAAAGCAGTGGAGACAACTCACAACATTAACGATGAGTTTGGCCCAGGAACTGCTAATGAATGCATAGTGTAGTGGTGGTTCAAGAAGTTTTGCAAAGGAGATGAGAGCCTTGAAGATGAGCAGTGCGGTAGCTGGCCATCAGAAGCTGACAAGGACCAACTGAGAGGATAATTGAAGCTGATCTTACAGCTACAAAAGAAGTTGCTGAAGAACTCAACGCTGGTCACTCTATGGTCGTTCAGCATTTGGGGCAAGGTGGAAAGGTGAAAAACTGAAAAGTGGCTGCCTCGTGAGCTGTTTTTAAGTGTCGTCTTATTTTATGTAAGAACAACGAACCATTTCTCTATCAGATTCTGATGTTCGATGAAAAGTGGATTTTATAGAATAACTGACAATGACCAGCTCAGTGGATGGGCCGAGAAGAAGCTCCAAAGCACTTTCTAAAGCCAAACTTTTTCCAAAAAAGAGTCATAGTCTCTGTTGGGTGGTCCGCTGCCGGTCTGATCCATTACAGGGTTCTGAATCCTGGCAAACCATTACATCTGAGAAGTGTGCTCAGCAAATCGATGAGACGCACAGAAAACTGCAGTGCCTGCAGCCAGTACTGGTCAACCAAAAGGACTCAGTTCTTCTCCACGACATGGCCCGACTGCGCATTGCACGACCAATACTCCAAACGTTGGACAAATTGGGCTACAAAGGTTTGCCTCGTCTGCCATATTCACGTGACCTCTCGCCAACTGACCAACACTTCTTCAAACATCTCAGCCACTTTTTGCAGGGAGAGCGCTCTCTCAACTAGCAGGAGGCAGAAGATGCTTTCCAAGGGTTCGTTGAATCCTGAAACACGGATTGTTTTTATGCTACAGGAATAAACAAACTTATTTCTCATTGGCAAGAAATGTTGACTCTAATGGTTCCTATTTTGATTAATAAAAATGTGTTTGAGCCTAGTTATAATGATTTAAAATTCATGGTCTGAAACCACCATTATTTTGACACTGACCTAATACTTCCCATTGAAATACATAAAAATAAAAATATATCCCTATACAGCAGTATATTTGTTAAATAAAACACATCAAGAGACAGATGCAACTCTCAGGCCATCAGTTATCATTTCTGTGTCTGTCATTTCCATTTACGAAGCTCATTCATGCATGAGGCTATGAAGAATGACATCCTGAGAAGTGCCTCCTTAAACTCCTTGCGTCCAATCTCTTCATTGTAAAAACCAGCAAACTGAGGTCCGGGTCAGAAAGGGGACTTGTCTAGAGCAATACAATCAAGCTGCTGTCGCTAAACTAGGAGTCAAACCCAGTTCACCTAAATCCCCACCCCCTTGGTCCATCTAACAGAGTTAAAAACAGGAGGATGCTTAGGCAGGCAAAGTGAAGCCTATGGCTGCTCATTCTGGCTGCATTACTTAATTAATTCACCCACCAATTGGCCGAGAGGATGAAAAAAATGAGTCAGCTGGCATTATAAGTAAGTGGCTCCCAGCTGCCTCCCGCCAGCCAGAGCTGCCCTATATTTGAAGGTCAGACATCAGAGCCCTAGCTCTGCACATGGAATTTAACCACTGGGGTCCACATGACTGCAGGCAGCCACACTGAGGAGGAGGGGAATGGATAGTCACAGACTTGAGATTCCAGGTTCTCAGAGCTGTGCAGCCACCTCCCCACCTTCCCATGTGGGCCTCAGACGATTTAAATATCACAGCCACAGGAGTCAGACACACATTTCAATGTCACCCCAATTAGGGGGCCTGCAAGGTTGGATGGGCCCTGAAGGAAGCAACAGGGATGCCTGCTAAATGAGGGAAAGAGGCCCTACAGCCACAGAGACCCAGCACCCAAGTGTTCTTCTAAGGAAATGGAAAACTTTGGAGTCCAGCTGTGCTGTGGGATCTTAAGTGAATCCCAGTCCTTCTGCTGCTAAATGGATTGATAGGATCCTTACTGTGCATATTGGACAGTGTTCTCATGAGAACAAGAGGCAAAAGAAAGTAAAAATACTATGTGAATAGCACGGCAGTGAAAAATTGGGGCTGTTATTAAGGGTCCATAAGGTAGCAGTTGAGTGGGAAAGACTAATAGAAATCTTTTCTGAGGAGTAAGGTCCTATTATGGCTGTCGGTACTATTGCTATCTAAAGAGCTCTGTTCCAGAAGAGGGGAAGAGCTGTGTTCTGTGTGTTCCCAGAGGCAAAGTGAGAAAGTTGAGTGGCAGGCAGTTTGGGGACCGATAGGAGGAAGACTTTTGTAACAGAGTTCTATGAAGTCCAGATGGACTTCCATGAGAGAAGAGGCCATGAGCCAGCCAAGGCTGGGTGAGTCCCAAGTAAGGCAGGAGGATGGGAGAGTGCCCAGGCGTGTGATGGCAGGAAGAGGCTTGCACTGCATCACCTCCAGGTCTATTCAGGCCTAATGCTTTGAATTTCAGATTTGAGGGAGAGGAGTGGAGGGGAAGGATAATAAAGGAAAGGGAGTTAACCGGAGCCAGGAGCTCTGGTCCAGGCCAGGCTATGCACCAGCTTGCTGGACCCTGCTCTGCCCGCACCAGGCTCTGCAGCCTAACAAAAATGGCTTGACCAAGTCAGTGCATCTAGAACTCTTTTCCAGTCACAGATGTCTTCTCAGGTGGCGTCTGTTTGGAAGGCCATACTCTGGAGAATGGACAGAGTTGCTTGCCTCTTCCCTCCTGAGGATTTGGCAGTCCTTTCTTGCAAAGCTGGGCTTAGAGGAGTCCCATTTGGAAGCCATGGCTTGGGAACTAACAGCCTCTTAGTTTCTGAGAGCCTGCAAGCTTTCCATAAGTATTAGGATTGGGTGTCCAGATTAGCTGAGAATACCAAGTCCCTGTCTGCAGATTCTCAATTATGTCACCTAGAGACAGCCTTCTTAGCACCCTCACTCCCCTGTTCTTCTCCCATTCCGGCCCCTCTACCCCCAAACCAAAGGTGAGAGAATGGAAAAGACTTGATTAATATCCCAGCTCTGCTAGAGATGTAAGATGAAAGGAGACTGTCAGAATTATGAAAACATGTCTATGTCCCTGCGGAAATCAGTCCATTTGATATCCCGGGCTTGCAATTAGTCTGTGGGGAGCCAGAGCCTTGTGATTCCTGGGTTGTCTTAACCATCCTGCGGGCAAAAGGCAGACAGCAGCGCGATTTGGGGGTGGGGAGTGGGAGATGCAAATGAGGCTTGATAATGCTTCAAGCTCAGTGCCTCCCCTCCTTCCCGGGCACGCTTCAGTTCCTAGTTTATAACTCCTCATTTTGCCGGTGATCTTCAGAAAACTGGAGACAATTAATGACCCCAGATCACCTGTAAATATGAAATTCCCTTTAGGCAAATAAATTCCTTCTCCCCACCCCCATGAGCTCCTGGAATACAGGGACAGGAGAGTGGACAGTGGAGGGGCTCCACCCAGTGCTCCCCAGATACCTTTGGTTGGTTCTGTGCTCCCCTCCTCCCCTGCCGCTTGTGTTCTGCTTTCAGTGGTCCACACCTGTGACTCTCCCTCAGCAGCCTGCTCCAAGCTACTGGAAACTTCCCACAATGGCAGACAGACTGAAGTGCCTGGGAATTCAGCCTCTCCTTAGCTAATGACTTGCAGGTGCAGAAATGAGCCCAGCTCTCTAGTCTTGGGACAGGACAACCCTGAGATGTGGCTTGTACTTCCAAGCACCCTATGGGATTGGGCTGAAGCCACTTTCCATGAGACTTAGCTAGAAATCACTTCTTCCCAATCTCCTACTTCCCATTTCCTTACTGCTTTTCCTCGGAGCACCTTCTTAATAAATCACTTGTACATGAATCCTTGTCTCAGGGACGCCTTTTATACCCCCAGCACCTAGGACAGAGCCTGCCACGGGGAAGGGATTCAGTTACTGGGTGTGTAGCAGACAAACGAAGCTCTGGAAATTACCCTAGAGACAAAGCCTAGCTCCTCATCCCCAAGATGAAGAGACTGAGGCCCAGAGTGAAGGTACTTTGCCAAGGTCTCACAGGGAGGCAGAGGCTGGGCCCGAGTTAGAATCCAGTTCACTGACCCCGAGGTCAGGCGCTCTCCCCACTTCTGAGTGCAAGGGACATGGAGAGCAGAGGGACTTATTAGAAATGCAAGTTCTTGGGCGTCTCCTCAGACCTATGAAGTCAGATACTCTGAAGATGAAGCCCAGATTTGTGGGTTCACCCTCCCGGTGACCCTGGTGCTTGGTGGAGTTTGAAAACCACTGCACTAGATGACAATTTTCTATTGGCTTGAGGGCTTGGTGATTAGTATCTGGTATTTGCAGTTTGTAACTGGCAATCAGGTGTTATTGATTAGTTCAATGCATTCTGGAGTTAGTTTTATTTCACTGTCTACTGCTTGATTTATTGGTCCAACTGTTATTGACTTCTGGTCTCCTAGCACACCCCTCTACCTGGCTCCAAACATAAGGTGTTTTTGAGCACCTAATACATGGTCCAGGCAAAGCCCTCCATCCTTTGTTGGCCTCAGTTATTTCACCTGTGAAATGAGCCAAGGTGTTGGAGTGCATGAGTTCCGATGTTCCGGGTGCCAGTGGCTGGTCTTGGGGCTTCTTAGCTAGTCATGCCTTGTGGCTGGCGGGTCCAGAGTCCAAAGTAGAGGGCAGGGAAGGACACAAGCAGGAGCATGTGGAGCCCAGACGCAAGATGAGGACAAGACCACAAGATGAGGACAAGCCCTGTGCTCAGAGCACCCAGGAAAAGCAGAACTTCATTGTAATGGAGTGAGGAGATGCTTCAGCTCCCCATCACCTCCGTCAGCCCCACAAAGTCAACCCAAATAAACACACAATCTAAGGAAAGACAGTGGACAAATTATGCAGAACTTTTAGTCATCTCCTGATGCCCCTGCCCAATCCACCTGCCCTGAGCCCACGCACCAAATACAGTGCTGCCCTGTAGAACTTTTCTCTAGAAATTCTGGGGTCTCTGCTAGGAGGGATCATAGCAGGCTTCTGGGAGGAGATAAAATAAGGGGTAGGCCCTGAGAGGGGAGCAGGAGTCTTCCTTCAGGCCTAGGCAGCATCACACACATGTATATGGAGGCCTGAGGGGGCAGGGCACTTTGGGGGCAGTGAGAGACTACTGCGGTGGGCATGGTGGGCATATGAAGAGGGGTGGAAAAGGCTGAAGACTTCAAACGCTAGGGCAAAAATGTTTTAAATTTATGTTCTAAAGCCAGTTTTTTTTTTCCCTCCTGCATTCCTTAGCAGCCAAATCTTTCTTTAAAAAGGACATCTGACATCAATCTCTTCTGGTAAAATGGATAATAAAGGCTAAGAGTTATTGACTACTTCCTATGTGCCTTACATAGATTGGGTCCTAAATTCTCACAACTTCCCTCCTTGGCAGGCATATTGCCATACCTAGTTTAGGTCTAGTAAGAGGGGGAGGTGGGCTTTGAACCCGGGCACCCCAGTGTGAGAGTCCTCTGTGCTCTGCACGCAGCATCTTTGTTTGGGGTGGGGTGGGCCACCAGATTGCTCCACAATGGAACTGACAAAGTGGCTCCAGGGAGAGGGAGTGGAACCTGCTGTTCTGATCCACCCCAGGGTTTTGAAGGAAGGAACTTAATCACAGCTTAGCCCTGGGTGGAGAGGGAAGGATGGGAGAGGGAGGAGATCTGGACCCGGTGGAGGCAGGAGACAGAGCTGAGTCCTGATGGCTTCTGTACAGTTGGAGGTCAGGGGATCCCGCTTTTAAGCCAGACCACTGCTGACTCTGGTTCTGAATGAACAGCCTCTGCACCTGCCTCTCTGGGGTGTGTTTCCCGATTTTATCATGATGGGTTGGAGTAAGTCAGTGGTTTCCTACCATTTCAGCACTAATGTTCAAACACATTTGTTGGTAGAAGTCCATTACATAAAGCTGACAGGAGTAACTTATAAATGCATATTTCAGTTCAAACACACAAGCACTAAAGTTAAGCAACGAGAATAATGAAGCTATTTCAATAACCTAAACAATTTGAAGTTGAGCATTATAAATAATAGTTGCAATCCAGTATCAGTATCCAATAGATTTGGTTTTGCTATATTATTAAAATCCTGATCCAGCCCCAAAAAGAGTTGCACATGGTAACAGATTTTCAAAATACTTTACTTTTCAATCTCAGAACATTCTCTAATTAAACTGATCCAGGAACATTAAGAAGAATAATAGGCAATTATTTTATTTCAGGATTGAATTATTAACAATACCTAAGCCCAACTCTCATTCCTTAAACTGTGAGTATTACATTTGGAGGGAGATGATGAATTGGTTTCCTAGTTTAAATATTGTTTGGCAAAAAAATACTTTCAAATGTACCTTGAAGGATGTTCTGGGTTGTCATTTAAGAAAATCTCCTGCCTGCAGAGATGCAGTGCAGTGCCTCATCTCTGGTGAGACATCAGATATCTCTGATGCACGGAGATGTCAGTGCCCATCTCTGATAGCTCTTATTCAAACTCTCTGAACAGTCAGATTTACTTTGTTTTGCATGTGAAGTCCAAACTTTAGGATGCAACTCCATGCCAAACATGTTATCTAGAATTGTAAGCAGAATGACAGAGGGACCCTACATTGCCAAGCAAAGTCCATTGGAATTAAAGAAAGTTGAACAAGAAGTGCCAAACTTACTCTGACAACTCAAGGATTTTTTCCCACACGATAGTATCAAGATTTCTGGCACTTTTACTCATTACCCTGATAGCACTAAGCCTTTCTGCAGTGTCAGGAGCAAGCCTTTAACTGAGAAAATACTTCATTGAGTGCTTCTCCTGAGCCACCTAGGAGTGGGCTTGCAGGACATTGTGACATGTGAGCTCGTGTCCAGGCCTGAATTACCCGGGGTGGACAGTGCAGGTGAGGTGGGTGAGCAGCCTTCCCAAGCAACGGAGCTTCTGCTTAGAATCCACAGGGAGGCCCAGGCCACAGAAGCTTAATCCTGAGGTTAACAGGGAATTGCACTGCACAGTATGTTGGTGGTCTCCGTGAGCTAAAATTTGGGCGCCTACATAGCATTTTCACTTCAATATTTAAAATAATTAAAGTAAATTTTATTATAAATAAATAAATTATTGAAATTAGTATATTTAGACAATGCTTGGGGAAGTTACTAAAGGTTTTCTTTGGATCCTACAGGGCTCCCCAAATTCCAGTTTGGAAACTGTAAGTATAGGCAGTATTGCAGGGAACACCTGGGCAGACAACCGAGGGTCTTCCAGCCCTTGCTGGGCACTGGCGTTGCCAATGACTGATTCCATTTTATCTTCCCATCCCCGACCCTGAATGCTTCCAGGAGTAGAAAACCAAGCCCTCCTGGTCTCCCCCAACCCCCAGCCTGTGGGATTCCCTTCTAGGAAAGTCATTACTGCCTCTCTTGGTAGTCTGCCAGCTCTAAAGTGTCTTTTTAATTGCATCTAATTTGGCCTCATCTCATTAAATCCTTAATTTAAACCGGAGCGATCCCTCCAGCTCTGGCTGCCTAATGACAAAGGGGCCTGCACGCCCTTCCCCCCTCAGTGCAGCTCTCAGTCAGGGCTGGTCTCATTTCCAGGTGGTCTCTCTGGGAAGCTTCTGACAAGTGGCTGTCGTCCTCACCATGCTGAGTGTGGAGTCGAGCCAAGAGGGCTTCCTGGGAGCGGTAATTACTGGTAAAGGCTCAACCCTCCACCCCACTGGTGCCCGGCTCACAGGCTCAAAGTGGATGTGGCAACAGCATCCAATTCTAGTGCAGGAATGGGAGCACGGTGAGGGGAAGCACTGAGATTAAACAATAATATACACACGGGAATTACAGTAGCCCCTGTCATCATTCTCACCAGGGAAGGTGTCACTGGCCTCATGCTGAAGGTGAGGAAATTCAAGCTTATAAATGGAAAGTTACAGGCCTCAGGGTTTACATACAGATTTGTCTGACCTGGAACAGAGGAGCTTCTGTCTCCTCGAGTCCAACCTCATCTCCTACCAAGCTTACCTTTGTCACTCCTCCTTATCTACCTAACCATCTCAATGCTCCTAGAACATGCTAGCACCCTACCCCAGGGCCTCTGCACTTACTGTCTGTCTGTCTGGAATGCTCTTTACGTATAGTTTAACTGACACACTTTCTCTTTCCATCAGATGTCATTTCAAACCTACTCTCTTGAGAAAAATCTTTCTTGACCTCCACCATCACTCTCTGTATCTGAACCCAGTTTGGTTTTTGTGGGTTTTATTTTGTTTGTTATTGCTGGTAGCACTTATTACTAGCTCTTACTAAATCATATATTTATGTTTGAAAAATGAAGCACTATAAGAGCAGAGGATTTTTCTGTCTTCTTCATTGCTCTGTACCTAGTACCTAGAATACTGTCTGCCACAGCTGTGTCTTCAAGAAGGAAAGAACAGCTTTTAGCCCAGTCTGCCAAAGCTGCCCCTCCTGGCCCACACGTGGTCACTGCAAACTGCCCTGTGGCCACTGAGCCTGGATGCTGATGAGGCAGAATTCAGCCCTTTTGGAGGTACTCAGCCATTTCCCTCTGAAGCCTGTTACCTCCCCTGGCACTGCGGGGAAGTGGGCCTGACTCATGGCTCCTCACTGGGCTACTGAGGAATCTCCTTTCTCCCAAGCCAGCTCCTTTCTCCCTTCCTCCCTTGCTCAGGTTTTTGGAAAACAAAGACTAAGAAAGAAAGGATGCCACGAGCAGCTCCTCCAGGCTTGAGGAAGAGGGAATGTTGGGTCCTTATTGGAACGGAGAGGAAAATACAGTTAGAGGAAATATAGATATACAAATATCTAAATGTATTATCTGCCAGAGGCATGCATATATAATTAAAAAAAATAAAACCACAAGCCCCTGACTAATTCCAGTGACAATGTAGAGTGAGCCCCTTTCCTTCCTGAGGCTGGGTAAACACTCAGAAAAATCCATCATCTTTTTTTGGATCCTCCCCCCACTGGAGGGGAAGCAAAGACTGGGCCCCCTTGCCCTGCAGGCTGATGAAGAGGTAGGTAATGAGGCTCCAGGCAGCAGACTCGATTTCACACTTATTCCTGATAATTGGTCACCCTTTTCAAGAGCAGGTGGGTCCTGATGCAATAATTGGCAGGGGACAAGGCCAGTCCCCAGGGAATGGAAAGGTGTTAATTGCTCTTTCTCCTCCCCTAGATAGATCCCTATTAGAGAGGGAGCTTTAGGGTTATGGGATGTCCAGGAGAGGCCCCAGGATGCAAAGAGCAAAGTGTTAGCACTTCCCTCTGTTACTGCAAAGAGGGTAAGTTTGATGGCCAGTCTGTAAGAACCTGCTGAGATCCCCCAGCTGGTGAGAGGCTGAGCTGGAACTTAGAAACCAGGGCTGCCAGAGCCCAAAGCTTGTGTCTTAACCACTCTGGCGTCCCGTTTCTTACTGAATGGAACTGATTGGAAGGGAGGGATCTAACTCATGTAACTCTCAAATCCACCAGCCTGGAGAATCGGAGCAGGGTTGGGGACTGAGTCACTTTCACCACAAGCTCCCCCCGAGGAAGGGATTGTTCAGAATATTCTCCTTTCTTAACACACCACACCCAACACAGCGGATTCATTGGAAATCACCTTCAGTCCAACATTCTATCAGTCTGACCCACAGAGAAATTGGAAACATGTGGATTTCCCTCCAGTGAATATCGTCCTAGAGAGTGTGAATTACCTCTCCTAGCAGGATGCGTGGGCCTCACTTAGTCTGCAGCGTGTGGCAATGCCAGAGGCTGTTGAGCCTGGGTGCTCCCCTAGTCTACCTGGGGAGACTAGCCAGATCTGGAGTGGCTGTCCCCCAGTCATTGTGGGGACAGCAGCGTGAGAGCAGCTGACAGCGCTCCCGAGACCCAGACTGTAGCCATCCTGAAGAAAGGACTTAGAGATAAGATGCCTATCTTAGTTAGGGGCCCCAGCTCTGCCCTGCACCCAGTCACCCAACCCAGAGTCCTGGGAGTCATTCAAGCCTTCTCTTTTCCTTCACCCAATCAACTCTGTCCCTGCCAATATCATATTCGGGTCTCCTCATCTCATCTGAATCTCCATAGCAGCTTTCTTGCTGATGTGTCTGACCTAGGTTCCCCCCTTCCTCTTGGTCCCCTACCCTGTAACCAGAATAATCTTTATGAAATTCAAGTCTGATGTGACTGCTCCCTGGTCTAAAATCTTTCTGTGGTTTCCTGTCACTGAAGCAAGCCATATGAGGCCTTCCATATTCCCGCCTCTGCGGAATTCCCTTCCTTATTCCTGTCTCAGTCATTTATTTCCAAGCATGGTGTTCTCCAGACATTTTGTGCCATCTCCTACCTCAGACCTTCACTGCTATTATTCTAATCACCTGGAATATTCTTTGCCCTGCTCAGAGTCCTGAATCCTATGCATGCTTCAAGGACCACTTCTTTTTTTTTTTTTAATTGAAGTATAGTTAATGTACAGCATTGTGTAAGTTTCAGGTGCATAGCATAGTGATTCAGTTTGGGATTTTCTTGCATATTATATTCCATTATAGATTATTAAACATTATTCTTATTATATACAATATATTGCATATGATTCCCAGTGCTATAAGCTAAATCTTTGCTATTTTTCTATTTTATGTATGATAGTTTGTTAATTCCATGCTCCTAATTTGTCCCTTTCCCAACCTCTCTCCCCTTTAGTAAACATAAATTTGTTTTCTATGTCTGTGAGTCTGTTTTTGCTTTGTAAATACATTTATTTGTATTATTCTTTAGATTACACATAAAATTAATAACATATAGTATTTGTCTCGGAGAAGGCAATGGCACCCCACTCCACTACTCTTGCCTGGAAAATCCCATGGACAGAGGAGCCTGGTAGGCTGCAGTCCATGGGGTCTCGAAGAGTCGGACATGACTGAGCGACTTCACTTTCACTTTTCACTTTCATGCATTGGAGAAGGAAATGGCAACCCACTCCAGTGTTCTTGCCTGGAGAATCCCAGGGATGGGGGACCCTGGTGGGCTGCCGTCTATGGGGTCGCACAGAGTCGGACACGACTGAAGTGACTTAGCAGCAGCAGCAGCAGCAGTATTTGCCTTTCTCTGTCTCACATATTTCACAAGTATAATATTCTCCTTGTCCATCCATGTTGCTGCAGTGGCAATATTTCATTCTTTTTTATGCCTGAGTAATATTCCCTTGTGGGGATTCCCAGGTGGCTCAGTGGTAAAGAACCTGCCTGCCAAAGCAGGAGACACAGAAGATACGGGTTTGATCCCTGGGTTGGGAAGATCCCCTGGAGAAGGGGCAACCCACTCCATTATTCTTGTTGGGAAAATCCCATGGACAGAGGAGCCTGGAGCCTGATGGGTTATAATCGTGGGGTTGCAAAGAGTTGGACATGACTGAGCACACATGCACAGAATATTCCATTGTACTATATATGTACCATATCTTTTTAAGTCAGTCATCTGTTGATTGGCACTTGGATTATTTCCATGTCTTCCTTAGCTATTGTAAATAGTGCTGCTATGAACATTTGGGTTCATTTTTTTCCTGGATTTTTACACAAGAGTGAAATTGCTGGATTATATGGTAGTTCTATTAATGTGCTCAGTCACTTCAGTAATGTCTGACTCTTTGCAACCCCATGGACTGTGGCCCACCAGACTCCTCTGTCCATGGTATTTTCCAGACAAGAACACTAGAGTGGGTTGCCATTCCCTTCTGCAGGGGATCTCCCTGACCCAGAGACTGAATCTGTGCCTCCTGTGTCTTCTGTATTGCAGGTGGATCATTTACCCACTGACCATATTCTCACTAACAGTATAAGACGGTTCCCAAGGACCACTTCAAATGGAAACGTTAAGTCTTCCTGAGAAAAGTTACTCCTAATCTTCTTTTTATTCCAGCCTTGGAACTTTGATGTTTGTAGTGGGTAGAATAATGACAACCAACACCCTACCCCACCCCCAACCTGCCACAAGA
>NW_011494815.1:3290790-3301031 GCF_000754665.1 Bison bison bison | reverse complement strand
CCCCCCCCCCCCCCCCCAACCTGCCACAAGATGTCCAGGTCTCAGTCCCTGATATTTGCGCATGTATTATCTTACATGGTAGAAGGGATTTTGCAGATGTGATTAAGTTAAGGCTATTGCAGTGAGAAGAGCATCCTGGATTATCTCAGTTCAGTTCAGTGGCTCAGTCGTGTCTGACTCTTTGCGACCCCATGGACCACAGCATGCTAGGCCTCCCTGTCCATCACCAGCTCCTGGAGTTTATTCAAACTCATGTCCATTGAGTCAGTGATACCATCCGACCATCTCATCCTCTGTCGTCCCCTTCTCCTCCCGCCTTCAATCTTTCCCAGCATCAGGGTGTTTTCAAATGAGTCAGCTCTTCGCATCAGGTGGCCAAAATATTGGAGTTCTATTCCAATAAACACTCAGGACTGATCTCCTTTAGGATATACTGGTTGGACCTCCTTGCAGTCCAAGGGACTCAAGAGTCTTCTCCAACACCACAGTTCAAAAGCATCAATTCTTCAGTGCTCAGCTTTCTTTTTAGTCCAACTCACATCCATGCATGACTACTGGAAAAAAAATTATCTAGAATTTTTAACTGGATTATCTAGATGGCTCCAATTACTCATAGGTTTTGTAAGAAGGAGGCAGAAGTGTTAAAGACTGAAAAGGGATGTGACAATGGGTGCAGAGGTCAAGTGATGTGGGGCCATCATCCAAGGAATGCAGGCAGCCTCTAGAACCTGGAAAAGGCAAACAATTGAATTCTCTCCCACCACCTCCAAGAAGAACCACAGTCCTCCTAATACTTTGATTTTAGTTCATTGAGACCCATATTGGGCTTCTGACCTCAGAACTGTAAGATAATGTATTTGTATTGCTGTAAGTCACAAAGTTTGTAGTGATTTGTGATAACAGTCATTGGAAACTAATACATACTACTAGAAGTAATTGTTCATGTGTCTGTGAGTCACTGGATATAGAGGACAAAGGACAAAAGATGAGGACAATTTGCCATTGTCCATGGAAAATCTCCTGGACAGAGGAGCTTGGTGGACCACAGTCCATGGGGTTGCAAAGAGTCAGACACAACTCACTGGCCTTCCCTGTGTCTCTCGCTCCCAATACAAGGTCTGCCATAGCGATGATGCTTAGCAAACATGGGATGAACGAATGAGTGAATGAGTGAGTGAGTGAGATACTTCCTTCTGTACCAGGAGACCCACTGTGGATATCGGGCATTTGAGAGTTCTTGGGCCAAAATGAAACAAAATTGATTTTCTTTCACACCGAGAAAGTATGGTTCCCTACTCCGCATCCTACCATGTCCACAAACATTAGTTACTTTATATTAAAGGCATCCTCCCTTGGGCTTTGAGATCACTTAGCCTTCCTGGCCCTGGCTTACTTTTAGTAACTCCCATGCACATCAACACGGATGTTAAGCTCTGAGGCTCATGGGACAGCAGGGCTGCAGGAGCCTTTCCAATCGACTCATCTTACCTCTTCATTTACAGACGGAGAGACTGAGGCTAAGAGAGGGAAGGAGCTGAAGTGGTCAAACTGTGGCCCTGTAGGGCCTTGAGGAGAATCCAAGCCAAACCTCTTTCACCTGCCCCTCCTGAGGACCAGATACTAGTACCAATCACTCCACTTTGCAGATGAGGAAATGGAGGTACAGAGAAGGTAGGTCACTTGCCCACAATCAGCTAGGTGGTGGTGCTGATTTGAACTGAGCCTAGTTCCATAGTCTTTCCTCTTCTTCTCTGCACTATACTGATGGATAGGGAAACTGAGGCCAAGGCAGAAGTGGCTGGAGAGAAAGCAGGTTACAGCTGAAGTTCAAATCAGAGCCCTCCAAAACCACAAGGTGTTTAGTGCCTGGGCTGAAAAGGAGGCCTTGGGAGTTTGCCTTCTTCAATTAGGCTGTTTGCTTCTCTGAGTCCAGGGGATAATTTAACTAATGGTGCTGGTTTTCTGACACTATTGATCGGTCGAGATTAAATATGTTTGTCACAGTCAAGTGAACTAATCACTTTATTGTATTTCAAGTACTAATTTCATCAGATAGATGTGGTGGGGGGGTGACCCGGGGGGAGGTGCAGGGAGATGCGCACGTGCACAGATTGGGGTGGGCAACAGCACAATCGATGCGGCTGGTTTGCCTGGAGGTATCTGGAACACTAGGTTTCCTGGACACCCACAGCCATGCTGCTCAGACAGGAGGAATCTGCATTTCCCCCCAGCCTCCTCCATCACTGTTCCTGGGCCCTCTTGAAATTTCTCAGGAGAGGCAATTTCTCAAGCATTATTGGAAATGGTAGCTGTTTCCAAATAGCTATCCTAAATCACCCCCAGGCCACTACTCCCACAGCCACACTGACCCTGCTGGATGCAGATGCTGCCTCTTAAAGCCTTTAGCCATTAGCCATTTCAGGAACCACCGGATCATGGCAAAACCTGAAAATGAACTACTCTGTATTTCAGGTTTGGAAAGGCTTTGCCATTTCCATAGCTCAGCGTGTAGGACAAGAAGACCCAGAGCTGATTAAATTATCCCCTGGCCCTGGTGCAATTGAGCAAACCTCCTTCCTCATGAGACAGAGTGAATATATATGCACACGTGTGCACACACACAAACATGTGAGTGCACACATGTACATGGATACAAAAACACACATACACACAAATGCATATGCATACACATACATACCCATACACATATACATGTAATGCACACCCCACAAATGCACCCTCTGTGCACAAAGGTGCCCACACACACGTTTCAGAAATTCTCAAGGCGCAAGATGTTTTCTAAACACAAAAGACAGGTTTGTCCCCTGTACATAGAAGCATGAGAGATAACTTGACTGGATGACTGAAGACAAGGCCAATTCTCTACTTGGACACAAGCCCCCTCCCCCCTCCCACCACATCTCTTTTCTGCATATTTAATCACATCAAACATAGGCCATCAATTCTAGTCCCTTTTAGTTCCTGCAACCAAAGAAAGTCAGGTGTCTCTTTTCCGCACTTGGGTTTCTGAGGCTTACTCCCGTGGTGATGAGACGGGGTGGGGGGTGCTCTGGTTCCCAGCTTACCCCCAGGCACTGAGAAATAACCCAACACAATCTTCATGAACACTTTGCTTAAATGGAATGGCCTCAATAAAAAGAGTCCTTTCCATAGGAAAACACGTGCTTCTGCTCAGAAGAGTCTTCTGTAGCTGCCCACGGAGCCCCTCAGGCTGTCTGGACGTGCTTAGCCAGAGCCCTGTCACCAGAGGATAGGTTCTTTCTCACATCTGTACAGCTTTCAGCAGCAGCCCTGGAAGCACGTAGGGCTTTGGAATTTATCATCTTTAGCCTATAGATGTGAAAACTGAATCTCAGAGAGGGGAAGAGGCTCTCAGTTCGCCCAGACAATCAGTGGTGAACTGGAACTGGAGTTTGTGTTTCCAACTCCAAGACCGGCACTTTGTAAATCTCTGAGCAAACTCTGCCCAAGCTTTCAGAACCCTGTAAAGCTCCCCCTTTGTTATGTCCCTGTTCTGTGTCCAGCTTTCTACTCATCACTGGACTTCCTGACTGCTGCTATGCCCTTAAGCAGAAATCCCCAAACATTCTTCAATATGGGCTGCTCTTTCCAGTGATCTGCAGACCTGACATCAAGACAAAGGCTGCCTGTGGGGCTGGGTTGAGTGGGCCAAGCCCTGTGTTCTTGCCAGCAAACTCTATTTTTAGAAGCATATTTTTGTAACTTAGAATCTGCGAGATCTGGGGCTTTCCTGTGGAGTTTGTTCAAGCTCTTGGAGATACATCCCTCCCTAGGAATCCTACTGGGTTAAACAAGACAGAAAAAAATAAATGGCAGCTCCCCAGGGAAACATTGAAAGTCAGAGCAACAAACAGATTTGCTGAACATTCTGAATCTTTGAGCATCATTAAAACCTGAGAGCTGTGTGTTGAGTGTGTAACCTGGCCTTTAGTCTCTTTTCATGCTATGTAACTCCAGATGTTTTACCCCCTAAAAAGACATGTTTTTCTACATGATGGAGTACCCAATTAAAAAAAAAATAACCTGGTACCCATCCCAAGCCAGCAAAACATCGGCAGCATGCCAACCTCCAATGTGTTTGTTAAAAGCCTGACCTAGGAAATGTTTCAGGCATGGGTTTTGAGGTCTGGGGAGATTTGGAATCACAAGGCCTGGGCTCCAGCCTCTACTTTACCTTCAGCTTGTTGAGTAAGTTGCTTGAGGCCCACAGAGCATGAGGCAGAGTGAGGGTTGAGCACCCAGTTCTGTCCCTTTTAAGCAAAGAATCGAATCCAACAAGACCAACGTGCACACCTGAAAACAGGCAGGGAGCAGGGAGAAAACATGTGCATAGTAATCATATCCAAAATATCTCCTGGTCAAGGTGTCCGGGAACAAAGTACTCTCTTTCCATGGTCCTCTCTATGTGGCTTCCTGGGAGCTAAAAGGCTATGAGGTGGCCATGGTCCTACAGAGGGGTGCTAGGGGCACAGTGGGGTCCTCTGGCAGACTGGCATTGACATTTCATGAGGGTTCATCAGGCTGTCCTGTCCCTGTAGCTCCCGTCAGGATCACCACCAAGTCCTCTTCTCTGGGGTTGACCACTGACCCTTGGTCATGTATACTCCTAACCACTTCCGGAGTCCCTGTCCTCCTCTGGTCCCCAGGATCCCCACCAAGTCCTCTTCTCTGGGGTTGACCACTGACCCTTGGTCATGTATACTCCTAACCACTTCCGGAGTCCCTGTCCTCCTCTGGTCCCCAGGATCCCCACCAAGTCCTCTTCTCTGGGGTTGACCACTGACCCTTGGTCATGTATACTCCTAACCACTTCCGGAGTCCCTGTCCTCCTCTGGTCCCCAGGATCCCCACCAAGTCCTCTTCTCTGGGGTTGACCACTGACCCTTGGTCATGTATACTCCTAACCACTTCCGGAGTCCCTGTCCTCCTCTGGTCCCCAGGATCCCACAGTTTCCAGGTGTCCCCTTTCTGGCAGTTCTCTGCATCTGCAGTTACCTTTCTTTCAGCCTATTCACTGAAGACTGATGTTCTCCAGGACCACCTTCTTGTGTGTCTGTGTATCGATCTATCTATCGTCTGTCTACTCCCTGAGTCATCAAACCACCCCCACAGCTTCCATCACCCTTAAGTATGTGCCCATGAATCTCCAGAGCTCCAGACTTATCCATCCACCTGTCTACGTAACTTCTCCATTTGATGTTCCACAGCATCCCCACAGGGACTTTTCTCAAATAATGAGTCCAGAAGCAGGCAGTGTTTGGCATTGACTCAGCAATTCAAGCATTTCAGAACTGAAGTCTGTGTGGTTCTCTTGACCTTTTCCTTGTGGTTGCACAAAGGCAGCTGTAGCATCAGCATCCCAACTGCATTCTACACAGGAAGAAAAAGACATGGAGAAGGGCAAAGGGACTTCCAAGAAACTCCACCAACGGCTTCCATCATTTCCTTGAATACTCCAGAGCGATGGAGTGTCCTATCTGTATATAGTTTTAGTTGGCATCATGCCAACTTATTGTTCTCATTGTAGGAATAATAAGGAACAAGAAGAGCCCTCTCCCTGACTGAATCAGGCTTCTCCCTACAATCCCCAACCTGCACACTCATTTTTCTCCGTCCCTCTGCTGAATCCTCATCCACAATCAGAACGATCTTACTAGCATGATTCTCTGGTTAAACCACCCTCCCCAGCACCTTCATCAGGGATCTACCCCATCTTGGATGCCCCTATGTAAGACTCACTGGCCTGTGGGGTAAAATTCTTGGCTTGACATTTAAGATCCTAGAGAATTGTAATATCTTCAGAAACTGAAAATTCTGTTTCTTTGCTGCAGTGTTCCTGGTGGATTTCAGACAAGTGCAGCCATCCTTAAAGGGGATGGATGGGTGGCTGATAACAAAGGATTTAAAACAAACAAACGAACAAACACATTAGCTCTGGCCTGCCCAGATAATGAATAGAGGAGAAGGTTATCTATCTTACTGATTTATATTGTTACGGTTTCTTCCATGGACCAAAGTGGGGCTGTCTTTACGTCTCCCACCCTCCGCATTTGCTGCAGCAGGGAAATCACATTTTTCATGAACCATGGGAATTACTGAATGGTAGCGGTTTTATTTGTTAAGGACTGAAGCTGGCCATTTCTTCTACCAGGAGCTGAGTCCTGTTATGCACAACTTCTCACCCAGAGAGACACCAAGGAGAATAAATCAGGAGCAGGACTCAGCATGATAGCCACAGTCTGGTGGGGCTCTAAGGTCTGGGGGCTAATAGGGTCTCATGGCAGGGAGGAAGTGTTGCCAGCCAAGTTGGGGAGGAGAGGTGAGGTTGAGACATTGAAAGACAAATGGAAGAATTTTGCCACTTTGTAAAACTGATGTCAGTGGGTGAATCATAGATTGTACAGGGATTATGAGAGCTGGCAAGGCCTTCATGGTTGGTGAGCTCTGGGCTGTGGCTAGGTTTTATGGGGGTCTCTCAACCCATGAAATTGTGTGTAATTTTTCAGTGCATATGTGCCTCTCCCTGGGGTTACAGTTCAGAGCTTTCATCAATTCTCAAAGATTAAGAACCAGTGGTCTGATTCAACCCACTCATCATACAAAGGAAAAAACTATGGAGTCTTTGAAAGAGAAGGAAGGGACCAGTTGAGCTCTTCTAGTAAGAAAGGGGCAGAACTGGAGTTAGGGATTAGGAGACTCAGATTCCTGGTCAGATCCTGGCTGTGTGACTTTGGGCTGGTTGCCTCAACTCTCTGAATATTTTACCACACATACAATGAAAGGATGTAGAGAGGATTAAACTAAAGCAATTAATGGTTTTAACTAACTCCTCACAAAGTTAGTATGTAATTGATTGTCAATAAATATTCTTTGCATCACTGAGTAACTTTGAAAATCATTATTTTCAGTTATCCTTTGTTTATCCAGCAAATATTTATTATCTTTAATACACCAGGATGCTAGATGAACAAAGCAGGCATAGTTTCTGACCTCATAGAGCTGGGAGTTAAGTAGGAGATATAGTTAAGCAGACAGACCATAGTTATTACTGTAACAAAGAACTATTACATTGTTGATGTAATTGCTGTACAGTGTGATGTGATGTGATACAGTGTGATGAATATCCTTCCAGGATCAGCACAGAAATCTGGGGGAGCATGACATGGGGGCATCTAGCCACAGGTAGGGTGAGGGGAATCAGGAAAGGCTTCCCAGAGGAGGCGGTAGCCCTAAAGGAGAAGCAGGATTTGGCCAGGCAAAGAGAAACCTGGAACACTGTGCAAAGAACAGCATATGCAAAGATCCAGAGGCAAAAGAAAGCTTGGTACATATCTTTAGGGAAGTAAAAATAGATCAGCCTTGCTGTTTGCAGCTGCTGCAAGCAGCCAGGAAACGCCACACTGACATCAGTGTGCGTACTTGGCTCATCTGCATCCTCTTCACCTTTGATCATCTGTCTTTGCATTCATTTATTTAATGTTGGCACCTTTATGCATGATAACATCCTCCTTGTTGATCCAAATGGTCCTGCTTCCCTTTAGCTAGCCTTGGGAACACTGTCAAATCCCTCTGTTTAGAGGTGAGGAAGCTGCATGGGTGACTTACATCAGATGATGCTGGAATTAGAACCCAGGCAGGGCAGTCTGGTGAGCTCATGTTATTGGAGGCAGACAATCATTGTGTGGTTTGTTGGGCCATCCCAGGTGGGCTGAGCATCTTGGGTCGCTGTCCTGCCAGGGACAGCCTGAATGATCACCCCAGAGATGATTAATTCCTGCCTCTCTCGGCGGGCCCTGGGTCTGCAGCCAAGTGCTGCTGTCATCTCTTTATTCTTCTGCTCCACTGTTATTGAAAATCAATAAGCCGTCCAAGCCAAATGAAGTTCAGTGACTGGGACTGAGTCCATAAATCAAATAAAAACTAAATTATATTTAAAAAGGAAATAGGAATAAGGAGGCTGCTTTGAGGTAGAGGTGGGATCCCTGGAGTCTGTGATCACAGAGGCAAAGAGATGACCAAGAAACTGGTCCTACTTGGCCATGCTGTAGGGTGTTAAGGCTGAAAGTGTCTCAGGGAACACTTTGTCTAGCCCGTTCTTTTCCATATCAGAAGACTGAGGCCCAGAGAGGAGAATTTCCCCCTCTGGTTGCTCAGTGATAGGTGGAGCTGCCTCCAGAGCCAGGGCCCGTTGATATTCTCCCTCTATCAACTGGCACGCAAATCAATGAGAAACAGCAGCTGAATTGAAGTGAATTAAAGAGAAAAACAAAGCAAGAGGCTTTACATTTTTCTGTTGTCAAACCCACCACTCTTTTCCTTTACAATTTCTTCCTTTAATGTTATATTTGAAGTCCTAAGCAAAGATGTCTGCTTTCAGACAAGAAAAGGCAGAAGTGTTCCTAGAGTTTGTATGGTACTAGGAATTCTTTATGTTCCCATCAACCAGAGTAGAAAGACCTTCAAGTAGGGTCCTCAGAAGGCTGTTTCTTAATGGGGAGGCCAAATTAACCCTAGACTAATGGCTGTGCTTCAAGCCTTGAAAAGATCCAACTAATTTGGGCTCCAGAACAAAATCCAATGGTATTTAAAGGAATACAACAATATCCAGCAACCAACATTGTGACATTGATCATGTCCAGCATCCAATAAAAAAATTTCCAAGCAGGCAAAGAAGTAGGAAAATACTCTGTATAACCAGATGGAAAAGTAATCTTTATAAACAAATCAAGAAGTGATAGAGATGGTGGATTTAGCAAAGAACATTAAAATAGCTATTATGATCCATATATTTGAGAAAGGAGGGGAAAATGTGACCAAGATGAAGAGAAAAATGGAAGCTTTTATAGTTTCATATCCAAATGAAATTTCCAGAAATGAGAAATATAATGTCTGGACTGAAAACACACAGGATGTTATGAATACCAGGTTAGACTTTGAAGAAGGAGAAATCAGTGAATTTGAAGCTGTAGCTTTAGAAACTATCCAAAATGAAACATATGCTTACCATATGATCCAGAAATCACGCTCTTAGGCATCCACCCAAGAGAAATGAAAACATACTCACATGAAGACTTGAATATTCATAGCTTTGTTCATAATAAAGAACTGGAAACAACCCAACTGACTGATGAAGGAATAAATATAATGAGATATATCCACTCAATGCAAAGGAATATAATACTTAGCAATAACAGGAATTAACTACAGCTACCTGAAATAACATGGATAAATTTTAAAAACATAATGTTGATTACATTTATATGATATTCTAGAAAAGATAAAACTATAATAGAAAACAGATCAGTGGTTGCCTAGGGTGAGGAATGAAGGGAGGGAATTGACTGCAAAGAGGCATGAGAGAACTTTGGGGGATGATAGAAATTTTTTTATCACAATTGTAGGTTTGTTGTTCAGTCACTCAGTCATGTCTGACTCTTTATGACCCCATGGACTGCAGCACACCAGGCTTCCCTATCCTTCACCATCTCCCAGAGCTTGCTCAAACTCACATCCATTGAGTTGGTAATGCCATCCAACTAGTTTGACCTCTGTCATCCCCTTCTCCTGCCTTCAATCTTTCCCAGCATCAGGTCTTTCCCACCAAGTCAGTTCTTCATATCAGGTGGCCAAAGTATTGGAGCTTCAGCATCGGTCCTTCTAACGAATATTTAGGGTTGATTTCCTTTAGGATTGACTGGTTTGACCTCCTAGCAGTCCAAGGGACTCTCAAGAGTCTTCTCCAACACCACAGTTCAAAAGCATCAATTCCTTGGCACTCAGCCTTCTTTACAGTTCAACTCTCACAACTATATTTGACTACTGGTAGAGATGATTACATGACTGTATATATTTGCCAAAGTTTATTATATTGTGTGTGCATGGAGGGGATGGATAGGTGTAGTTATAAAAGGGCAACTTGAAGGATCTTTGTGGTGATAGAACTGCTCAGTATCTTGACTGTGGTGGTGGATACACCAATTTACACATGGGATAATATTGTATGCTAAGTTGCTTCAGTCGTGTCCGACTCTGTGCGACCCATAGACGGCAGCCCACCAGGCTTCCCGTCCCTGGGATTCTCCAGGCAAGAACACTGGAATGGGTTGCCATTTCCTTCTCCAATGCATAAAAGTGAAAAGTGAAAGTGAATTCGCTCAGTCATGTCCGACTCTAGCGACCCCATGGACTGCAGCCTGTCT
>NW_011494815.1:3280880-3290690 GCF_000754665.1 Bison bison bison | reverse complement strand
TGTTATCAACGTCAGTATTCAGTTTGTGATATTAACTGTAGTATTAAAAAATATTATCATTGGAGGAAACTGGGGAAAGGGTACATGGGATCTCTCTGCAGTATTTCTTACAATTACATGTGAATCTATATTTATCTCAATAAAATCTCAGTTAAAAACTCAGTGAACTTGGGTGGACTTGGAGGGCATTATGCTAAGTGAAGTAAGTCAGAGAAAGGCAAATACTTTATGATACCACATATATGGAGTCTAAAAAATACAGAAAACTAGTGAATATAACAAAAAAGAAGCAGAAACACAGACACGGAGAACAAACTAGTGGTTACCAGCGGAGTGGGAGGGGCAACATAAAAGTGAGGAAGCGGGAGGTACTAGGCTCAAGGACGTACTGTATAACACAGGAAATGCGTTCAATATTTGCAGTAATGGTAAGTTGAAAGTAACCTTTAAAATTGTATAAATTTTTAAAAGTTAAACTCATTATAGAAGTAAAATCACGAAATTTTATTTTATGCAAATTATTTTCAATGAAGCCAATTTTTTAAAGAGTACTGTATGACCCTTTAAAACAAAGTTGTGTTTTTGCTTATAAACTGCTCTTTCATGAGAGCTTCAGTGGGACTTTTGCTCCACTTGTTTGAAAAATTATAAATTAGGAATATTTAGGAGTTTCGTAGATTTTTTCTTAACACACAGCAAAAATGATGATTTGTCCATCCCTAAAAAAATACAGATATTATCTTAAAGTCCTAAACTACGTGAGGAAAATATACATAATCTAGCCATATTTTCTTGTCATTTCATATCTTCCATTTAGACTTTGTCAACAAATGAACATTTTTTTTGGTTTATGCTATTTTTCTCAAAAAGGATTTTTTTTCAAAATGGTTAGCTAACAGTCCTGACATCACTTACAATGTAGTCCATTTTCCTGAAAACCCAATATACATGTTCAAAAATTTGCCTTTATCATATACTAAATTTGCGTCTAAACTTGTATCTATATATGGACTCCATTCTGTTCCATTGAGTTGAATAAACCAAATGTTTTGTTGCTCTTGCTTTTATTTTTAACCAGTGTCTCCATGTTTTCCTTATTGCTGCTGCTGGTGCTAAGTCGCTTCAGTCGTGTCTGACTCTGTGCGACCCCACAGACGGCAGACCACCAGGCTTTCCCATCCCTGGGATTCTCCAGGCAAGAACACTGGAGTGGGTTGCCATTTCCTTCTCCAATGCATGAAAGTGAAAAGTGAAAGCAAAGTCGCTCAGTCGTGTCTGACTCCTAGCGACCCCATATTAAATTTTAGTGCCTGGTAATATTAGTCTTCTCATCTACTATTTATTTTCAAAATGTTTTTGTTTATCCTTGCACATTTGTGAAATTCAAAATCATTTTGCCAAGTTCTCAAATATTGTACTGGATTTCAACTGGTATTTTATTAAGTTTACAAATTTGGGGGAAATGGATACCTTTATATTACTAAACCTTGTACCCAGGAATATGATATGCCAAAAACTATCACATTGTACAACTCCAGGGGGGCTATATTATATTGGAGTCATGAAGTATTCAGCCTGTGTGGCAATAGACTGGGGTTGAAGAAGTTGTCTTGCATCTCCCAGTAAAATATTGCATCTTTTGTCATGTGCATCCTTTGTCTTGTACATCTCTTATAATGATAACTTCTAGGTCATTCATATTTTTGCTACTATTGTGAATGGGCTCTTTTTATCCTCTGGATTTTCTCCTGTGTTTATTGCAAATGAATTTTTTTTTAAAGGAGGTAGCTGACCACTTTCTTGAATAGTCTCATTCATTCTAGGATAGCTTTCTAGTTGATGCTTTGGATTTTTAAGCTAGAAAATTATATCAAATGCAAATAATATCTTTGATTCCTTTTTGTGCTATTCATGCTCTTTGTTTAAGAATCAATCGGCTGTCCTCAGTTAAATTAGGGTGGTAATGGCAGGCATTCTCATCTTGCTCCTGCCCACAATGAGGCATTTCACTCTGGGTGTGACGTTGGCTCTTGGTAGGAGATAGATATTCATTTCAGTTAAGGAAATATCTTTCTATTCCAAATTTACTACGAGTATGTAAAATTTGGCATAAAGACTCATTGTGTTCTTTTGTTGCATTTTCAACATTTTCAAGATAATCTTGTGGTATTTCTCATTGACCTATTAGTGTAATAGATTATATCAACAGATTTAAATTAAGCCATTCTTGCCTTCTTGAAATAAACTTTATTTGGCTTGGCATATTATTATTTTAACATACTTTTGCATTCTATTTGCTGTTTCTTTATTTGGGATTTAAAAAATCTATAGGCAAGCATGCTGTATTGTGACATTTCTGTTGAGCTGGGATTCGGTGATATGCTGGGTTTATAGAAAGAATTGGGAAGATTTCCATATTTTTCTTTGGTCTGGAACTGTTTAAATAGCATGGGAATTATTTGTTTCTTGAAGATTTAGAGAAATTTGCTCATAAAACAGTGAGAACTCAGCCTTATTTGGTAATCGTATTCAATAATTGTGTTTTCTTCCATAGTTTCTCATTTTCTTTCTTTAGTTAATTTTGCCAATTTCCTTTAGTTAATCTTGCCAATATCACAAGATTATCCATTTCTCTAAGTTTAAGAGATATTTAGCAGGAAGATATACATAGCATCCTCTTATAACGGTAAAATCTCACCAGTATTTTTGGTTTTGTCCCTCCTCTCCATTGTGATGCTGCAGTTTTGTTTTTTCCCTGTTCATCTTTATTATATTTTGTTGCAGTTGTATAATTTATTATTTTTTTAAAAACAATTTTATTTATTTATTTTGGGCTGTGCTTGGTCTTCATGGCCGTGTGGGCTTTTCTCTAGCTGTGGTGAGCAGGGACTCTTCTCTAGCTGTGGTGTGCGGGGGCTACTCTCTAGCTGTGGTGTGCGGGCTTCTCACTGCGGTGGCTTCTCTTGTGTGGAGCATGGGCTCTAAAGCGCAGGTTCAACAGTTGTGGCCCCCAGGCTTAGTTGATCCATGGCATGTGGGGCCTTCCCGGATCAGGGATTGAACCATGTCTCCTGCATTGGCTAGCGGATTCTTCATCACTGAGCCACCAGGGAAGACCCTATCAGACTTTTTGAGATCAATTAGACTGTTCTTGGTTTTATTAATCAGTCTACTAGGTTTTTGGTTAGATCTTTGTTTTTTCTAACTTCTTGAGTTAAATGCTTAGGGGACAAATTTTTATTGTTTTTGTAAAACAAATGCTGTGAAATTTTCTCTGAGGACAATATTGACTCTAAGCTTTAATATGTAATATTTTCATTTTTCTTATTTCTTTGTATGTAATATACTTTAATTTCCATATTTTTTCCTATTTAGAATTTTATTGCTAAAATAAGTCCTTTGTAATAGAGACTCCCTCTCAGTTTGACTGAAACCTCAAAGCCTGGGAATAAACCTCCCACATTCTGGTCTTCCTTGGTGGTTTAGTGGTTCAGACTCTGTACTTCCAACGCAGGGATGCAGGGGTTCGATACCTGGTTGAGGAACTAAAGATTCCACATGCTGCATGGCATGGCCAAAAAAACACCCCCACATTCTGAAGTGAGAAGCCAGACCACCTCTACACGTCTTGCAAAGGAAGCACCTGGAAACCAAGTTTTGCTGCCTTAGCCCAGCGTCCACCTCAACCATATAATAGGGTTGAGAGAGAAGAGTCTGGGAAGGGACATTTCTTTGAGACAGTTCTTGGAAGTATTTACCCTCCTCTCACCTGGGAGCCTAGGAATATCTCCCCTCATCTCCGTATGTGTCCCCTAGAGCCTAGCGCAGTGAACTGGGAATGACTGACTCCTGGAACATGCAAAGCCCTGAGGCCAATACTGCCCACCTGAGGGAGCAGAAAGAGAACTGCATAGAAATGAGTTCATTTCCACCAACAGAGAGAGGCAAAGATGCACATGCTTCCTCATGGACCTGCTGCAGGTCACATGGGGGAAACAACCTGGGGCCCTCTTGGTAAGGATTTTGCCCCCAGAGTCCCCTTAAAGGATTGATGTCCCAGTAAGAAGTACGTCGGACCACTGGATAGCACAGGGCTCAGGATTGAAGACAATTGGAGTCAGCTGGAGGTGTGAGCTACAGGTCAGAGATGGGCTTGACCCTGTCCTGGAGACTGTAGCGGGAGGGTCGCAGTTGGGGAGATCTCTGTGAAACCCAACAAGTGCCACCAGGCCCAGAGAACACTAACACTGACACACACAGCACCAACCACACCAGACTGCAATTTCGCCGACACCTGATGTGTCTGGGCCTCACCTGAGGGGTGAGGAGCCACAGGCCAGGAAGCTGGGGGCGGGGGTCGAGTAATTAGGGGAAGTGTGACAGAGGGGCCTGTGCCACCTCCACTGAACAAGGGAAGAGAGGAGCTTTTGGTTCTGTTTCTTGGAGAATCCTGACTAATACAATGAGGCGAACAGAAGAGGCCCAAGAACTTTGCCAATTTGGACACTGCCAAGTGGCCTGGATGCCTCAGGTCTCCTCCACCCACCCTGCTGAGACGCCTGGCACAGGTGAGTGTACACCTTGGCCTCTCTGGGCCTCCACTGTCCTGTGTCATCTGGGAGGACTTGGACTGGATGATCCCTGAGGCCCTTTCAGCTCTAATCTCCTGGGTGCCCTGAGATGCCTAGTTACTAAGAAGTGAACAGAACCAAGCCTCTGCACCATTTTCTACCTCCCTAATCAGAAGGGGCAATGGTCCACTCTGCCTCCACCCCCCAAAAAAGGATAAGAGCAGATGTTGGCAAGGATAGGCGGGAGACGGCATTCAGAGTAGGGGGCACAGCATGAGCCAAAGCACCAAGAGGGACATTACTCCTTGTATTCAGGAAAGGCAAGGTGGCCTGGGCTATAGGATCACTAGGTGCACAGAGGGAGAGATATTGATGCGTGTGCAGCCCTTTGTGGTTTCTGAATCCCCTTAACACCCTCAGAACCACACTATGACATCAGCACTTGATGCTGATCTTACAGAAAGGAAACTGAGGTTCAGAGGCCAGTAGCTACTTCTCTAGGGTCAGACACCTGAAAATCAGCAGAACTGAGATTTGAAATCAAACCTATCTGTGCTTTTCCCCAGACACCACAGAGCTTTAAAGGCTGTATGACCCAGCATATCTAGTCAACTAATTTCGCACTATCCTAATGACTAGTGAGGGTGTAATTCTTTAGACCAGCCATATAGCCGTTCTGATTTCACTGTCAAAGTGGAGGAAAAGCAAATCCATCATATTTTGATCTGAGGTGATTTGCTTGTGATTCTGCCTCCCACCCACCCCCTGCAGAGCTGAGGGGGAGACATATTTTGATTCTAACAGCCTGTGTACATCGGTGCTAGCCTGCATGTGTACAAGGTGAAGGAGAGACTATAGCTTTATTCTTGCTTGGGGGCAACTGGTTATGTCTGGAAACATTTGAACATCCCATAAAGCTCATTTCTTTTGCAAATGAGTCAGATAACACAGAACACTTCAAAGTGAGATTCCGTTGGGCTTTCCATCTGGCTGGCCTCTGGGGGAATGCCTCTCGCTGCCTTTGCTAACCAGGTCCTGGGAGCTAGAATTTCATGCTGAAATACAAATAACTGTGCATTCGTGGGGAACAAAGCCAAGATATGATCTCAACTGCATTTGGAGTGAAATTCCCCGTCTCCCTCTACAGCTCTCCATTTTCCACACACTTTCTGGCTCTAAGCAGCTGTGTGCTGTCGCGCCCTGCATCTAGGAAGGCAAGCGTGGTAAGTCCCGGCTTACTCGCCAAGTCTTGGGGTGCCATGTGCTCTTGAATAGCACAGTCTGTGTGGGCCTCACTTCCTTGTGTATTCAGTCCCAGGGCCTCCATGTCCCCAGAACAGTGCCCTGGAGAGTCACTTAATCTCCACCCTGCTCCTTCTAGTTGGAGGATCTGGACACCTTAAGGCCACATTCTCCACACCTTTTTGTGGTGAGAATTGTGGGTGTGAAGTGGGTGTCATGCATTCTGTGCACCTGTGTGAGTTTTGGAAGTCAGAGGGAGGAAGCCCTGCCCAGCCTGCTGTTCCTCTGGCCAGCCAATGGCAAGGTCGGATAACTCACAGTCTCCCTGCAGCTGGGCACCCTGTCTGTTGCCCAGTTCTTTAATGCACCGAGCCTTCTGTGGCAGTGGTGACAGCAGTGGCACCATCCTCAACTGTTTTATTTAAGCAGAGTTGGCTGGTGTCTCTGAGGCTATAGTAGTCCCAGGGATCAGGTGTGAGGGTCCTGAGGATACTTACTGAAGGCCAGCCTGGAGTCCACCACTATAACCCTCCCAGTGACTGCATAAGGAACCCCTGCCCTGGTCCAATCCCTTCCAGCCTAGGATGCCTACAGGATTTGTGTCCCCCCCATGCTGCCCCTTGGCTGAACCTGCCTTGGGCACTTTTAGTCTGCCTTTGATAAGAAATTCGGTCTCCTCCTGAATGTTTCTCAAGATTTTTGTATGCAGGGAGGGGGATTTACATATGCTTGTCTTTGCCTGCCACCTATGGTTTCAAACTTCCATATTAGCTTCCACTTGGCCCCCTCTGGTTATCTATTTACTATATATATATATATATATATGATAGTCAGGGTTCTCTGGAGAGATAAAACCAATGGGATGTGTACATATATGTGTGGTTGGGGGTGCTGTAGAGAGAGAGAGAAGTTTCTTTTAAGGAACTGGCTCACATGATTGTGGATACTAGCCAGTCCACTGTCTGCAAAGATAGGCTGACAGGTTGAAGATCTAGGGATGAGTTCTAGTTTAAATCAAGAGGTAGTCTGCTGGCAGAATTCCCTCTCCTCTTGGGGAAGGGCCATCTTTTTCTTAAGGTCTTCAAATGATTAGATGAGGTCCACCCACACTATGAAGCATAATCTCCTTCAGTCAAAATCTATCGATTTAAATGTTAACCTCTGCTGTTAACCTACACAGCAGCATGTTTGATCTAAGAACTGTGGCTCGCCCAAGTGGACATAAAGTTAATGATCACATCATGTTTCCATCACACTCTTTGGACTGCTCCAGTCCCAGGTACCGCATCTCTCTCATTCCCCAAAGCACCACTAGCGCAAGCTGAAGAGACATCATAGAACAAGAAACCACTTAAAATTGGCTGCCAGACATTACTGGCGCTGAAGCTCATTGATCATTCCTGCACAGAGAGGCCCTTTTCAGCCATCTTTCTCCTTTGTGTCTATCCATTGCCATGTGGATGAGACTCACAGCTCCTTTCTGAGTCCTTCCCTCCTCTCCACACTCTCAGTACACTGGAAATTCTCACTGCTCTCTTATGTGGAGAAATTTGGTTCCCTTAGTCTCAAATTTTCCATTCCAAATTATGCCCAGGGCTTTACCTGTCACAAGTGAAAAGTATAGTATTAAGTCCTTGGAAAAAGAAGAAACCACTTAGAAAGATACTTAGTAACACTCTTGTCCAGCTTGGGCACAACCCTTCCTTGGCTGAGAGCATCTGCACCATAGCTCACCATATCCAGAGGCACAAGTCCTGGTCGCATGGGGTTTCCATGATCTGCTCCACCAACCTGTGGATTCCTGGTGAATCATACCTTTCCTTTGTGCTGCCACCGCCCCAACTCCTGCCACAGAATAGAGGGTGCAGTCAGGCACCCACCAGGACCCTGGGGCGTTTCAGAAGAGCCTTACTTGGGACTTCAGTGATCTCCAGGCTCCAGAAACTTGAATGTCGGATATCAACTTCAAGATGACGAATCAAACCAACCTGAAGCCCCCTCCACGTGGCCACCTGGGCTCCCACAACTAGTTCTAGTTCTAACACCCCTCTGTCTTCCTCCTCCTGTCAGTATTATGTGAGAGTCCCCAGCTCCTACAAGCAGCCTGAGGTTTGGGAGCAGGGATCCAGCAGTCCCTGCTCAGCCCCCTTCAGGACTGCCCCTGGCAGCTCCCCTCTACTTCCTGTTCGCAGAGGTTTCTTCCTCCTTTGTGGTGCTGGACAGGGGTCTGGGGAGTTGCCACCCCTGGTGGGAGTGAGGAAATAGCCAGGTTGTCTGTGGGATATGAGTCCAGGAGAGGTCCCACATGGGGCCGAGGGTCAGAGTAAGGGCAAGTTGTGAAGTCGGACAGTGGAACCTTGGGTGGAGCTGGGCAGAGTATACTCTGTCCACTTCTCTGGATGCCTAGAGTCCTGCCCTCACTCTATTCCTTCTTGCAGCTTGGCATTCTAGTCATAACAGCTACCATGGCAGCACATTGACTTACAATTGGCCTGACTCCCTAATGTTTGTGGATATGCACAGGGCAACCTGACCTCATCCACCCCCATTACACCTTATTCAGCATCATTGACAAGGGCAGCCTGAGAGGAGAAAGGGCCTTGCTTCTGCCCCAGATCCTGAGTGGTTTTCTCTACGCATTTTCTCCCTGCTGCTGAAGTCCCATCAGTCTTGCGGTCCTCAGGGACAGCTCTGACCTGGTGTCTGACCCTCTCAGCCTCTAGTCATAAGAGTCACGGATGTTGTTGCATAATCTCAGAGATAGAATGGACAGTAGGAAGAGGTCTGGCCTTCTGGTGTTTTCTCCTTGAGAGCAGAGTGCTGGGGTTAAAAGGCAAAGATCAAGAGTCATCAGATCAGATCAGATCAGTCGCTCAGTTGCGTCCGACTCTTTTCGACCCCATGAATCGCAGCACGCCAGGCCTCCCTGTCCATTACCAACTCCCAGAGTTCACTGAGACTCACGTCCATTGAGTCAGTGATGCCATCCAGCCATCTCATCCTCTGTCGTCCCCTTCTCCTCTTGCCCCCAATCCCTCCCAGTATCAGAGTCTTTTCCAATGAGTCAACTCTTCGCATGAGGTGGCCAAAGTACTGGAGTTTCAGCTTTAGCATCAGTCCTTCCAAAGAAATCTCAGGGCTGATCTCCTTCAGAATGGACTGGTTGGATCTTCTTGCAGTCCAAGGGACTCTCAAGAGTCTTCTCCAACACCACAGTTCAAAAGCATCAATTCTTCGGCGCTCAGCCTTCTTCACAGTCCAACTCTCACATCCATACATGACCACAGGAAAAACCATAGCCTTGACTAGACGGACCTTTGTTGGCAAAGTAATGTCTCTGCTTTTGAATATGCTATCTAGGTTGGTCATAACTTTCCTACCAAGGAGTAAGCATCTTTTAATTTCATGTCTGCAGTCACCATCTGCAGTGATTTTGGAGCCCAGAAAAATAAAGTCTGACACTGTTTCCACTGTTTCCCCATCTATTTCCCATGATGTGATGGGACCGGATTCCATGATCTTTGTTTTCTGAATGTTGAGCTTTAAGCCAACTTTTTCACTCTCCACTTTCACTTTCATCAAGAGGCTTTTGAGTTCCTCTTCACTTTCTGCCAAAAGGGTGGTATCATCTGCATATCTGAGGTTAGTGATATTTCTCCCAGCAGTCTTGATTCCAGCTTGTGTTTCTTCCAGTCCAGCGTTTCTCATGATGTACTCTGCATAGAAGTTAAATAAATGGGGTGACAATATACAGCCTTGACATACTCCTTTTCCTATTTGGAACCAGTCTGTTGTTCCATGTCCAGTTCTAACTGTTGCTTCCTGACCTGCATACAAATTTCTCAAGGGGCAGATCAGGTGGTCTGGCATTCCCATCTCTTTCATAATTTTCCACAGTTTGTTGTGATCCACATAGTCAAAGGCTTTGGCATAGTCAATAAAGCAGAAATAGATGTTTTTCTGGAACTCTCTTGATTTTTCGATGATCCAGCAGATG
>NW_011494815.1:3279989-3280780 GCF_000754665.1 Bison bison bison | reverse complement strand
AACATCAGGAAATTCATGGTTCACATATTGCTGAAGCCTGGCTTGGAGAATTTTGAGCTTTACTTTACTAGCATGTGAGATGAGTGCAATTGTGCGGTAGTTTGAGCATTCTTTGGCATTGCCTTTCTTTGGGATTGGAATGAAAACAGACCTTTTCCATTGCTGTGGCCACTGCTGAGTTTTCCAAATTTGCTGGCATATTGAGTGCAGCACTTTCACAGCATCATCTTTTAGGATTTGAAATAGCTCCACTGGAATTCCATCACCTCCACTAGCTTTGTTCGTAGTGATGCTTTCTAAGGCCCACTTGACTTCACATTCCAGGATGTCTGGCTCTAGGTCAGTGATCGCACCATCGTGATTATCTGGGTCGTGAAGATCTTTTTTGTACAGTTCTTCTGTGTATTCTTGCCATCTCTTCTTAATATCTTCTGCTTCTGTTAGGTCCATTACCATTCTGTCCTTTATCGAGCCCATCTTTGCATGAAATGTTCCCTGATTTTCTTGAAGAGATCTCTAGTCTTTCCCATTCTGTTGTTTTCCTCTATTTCTTTGCATTGATCACTGAAGAAGGCTTTCTTATCTCTTCTTGCTATTCTTTGGAACTCTGTATTCACATGTTTATATCTTTCCTTTTCTCCTTTGCTTTTCACTTCTCTTCTTTTCACAGCTATTTGTAAGGCCTCCCCAGACAGCCATTTTGCTTTTTTGCATTTCTTTTCCATGGGAATGGTCTTGATCCCTGTCTCCTGTACAATGTCACGAACCTCCATCCATAATTCATCAAGCAC
>NW_011494815.1:3203444-3279889 GCF_000754665.1 Bison bison bison | reverse complement strand
GAATGGTCTTGATCCCTGTCTCCTGTACAATGTCACGAACCTCCATCCATAATTCATCAGGCACTCTATCTATCAGATCTAGTCCCTTAAATCTATTTCTCACTTCCACTGTATAATCATAAGGTATTTGATTTAGGTCATACCTGAATGGTCTAGTGGTTTTCCCTACTTTCTTCAATTTAAGTCTGAATTTGGCAATTCTGGCTACATTTAGAATGCATGTGGTTACATTCTCTGGGTTGCTTGATCTCAAAGTAAATGGCCAACCCCTAGCTGGCAGGGAAGCTTATGGATATGATGAGGGGGGTTTTGAGGAGTACTCCTCATTGCACATATCCTCACCCTGGACCCACAGAAAACTGGGGATGGAGCAAGGAGCACCCAGCCCTGGTATATAATGAGACCAAGTGTGTGAAAGCCCTCAGCATAGTGTAGGTACTTATACTGAATGGGCAGAAGCTGAGGGCACCCACACCTGGCACCCCAGTCCCTTACCTTCCAGGCCAGAGCTTGCTCCTCTGCCTGGCCCTGCATGGTTTGCCAAACACTGGCCTATAGAGATCTCATGACATGTGTATTTGATCCAAAACATGTGGCATCCCCACCCACCCACAGACTAGTATCTGCTTGGTCTGTTCCTTGGCCCAGGAAATTTCCATATTACTTAGCTCCTCCCAAAGGGCCATGATTCTAGGCCTCTGTGGATAATGACAGATTCCCCCTGTTTCCTGAATGCTGCACTCCTGCCAGCCCTGGTCTGTTGAGGCTTGAAAAGGGAGCCCTAGGAGGCTATTTGGTGGGGCAGGGAGAGGAGCAAGCCAGGCCAGACCCCAGGCTACCACCCTGACCTTCCCTCCAACTTGTTGTGGGACCTGAGGCAAGTCATAGCTCCTGCCTCAGTTTCCTTTTGCCACTGGAGAGGTTTCAGGTCTCAAACACCAGCCTCTGAGGTATTTGGTCCCCTGGCCTCCTGGGCACAAAAAAAGAGAAAACCCACCTGAATCCTTAGGAGTCCTGCTTATACTTACACACCAAACTAATTAAGATGCTGGTCTTGTGAGAGCCCCCCTTAGCATGGCCTGCACTTCACCATCCCTCCATTTGTCACAGTCCCATTTAGAATGCTTGACCCAAAGTGTCTCACAAAAACCTAATCCCCAGGACAGGGGATTTGTAGATGAGCAGAAACCCATTTGAGAAACTGGAGGGATGCAACCCAGCTCAGAGCTGTGGATACAGCAAGAAGGGGTGGCACCCATGACCATTCCCAAAAGCCATAAATCCTGGCTCTTCAGCCGTCAGTGTGAACATCCATGTGCTCATGCAGAAGTATCCTGTACTTTTCCAGCTGTGCTACAGCATGAATTCAGGACCTCTGGCCAGCATTCCCGCCCTTTGCTTCAGAGACACTGCTAAGCTGCTCTGTAATTACAATGATAAAAAGACCTGCAGATACGCTTTAATATAACTCTAAAAAGTGTGTGCATTTCTCAAATCTCCAACATTAAACAGGCAACTCTTTCCCAGCTGCTTAGATCCCACCACCTCACTTTCCAACAGCTGTTTTGACATATGAAGAAATGCCGAGGAGTCCAAGATGAGCTGAATGATTTCCAGGCCTAAAAGAATAAAAAGGATCCAAAATGTGGAGAGGATAATTGGAGGTCCCAGCAGCTGGCTGAACTATCTGCAGATTTGGGAGACTTGTGAGAAATGGGGAGATGTGTCTGTTAAGCCTGGGTCCTGGGAATTTCTCTGTCTCTGACCTGATTTTCTTTTTCATCATCAGCCTTCCAGCGGTGGGCTCACAGGTTGTGGAAGTGGGAAGTGAATTTAGACTCATGGGTCCAATTCCTTCATTTTGGAAACTGAGGCTCAGAGAAGGAAGACACTTGGATTTAAATGTCAGTACCCAGAGGCTTCCTGACTTCAGACCAACCTCATATCAAAAGCCCTTCTAGGACATGCTCTTTGTCCTAGATTTCTCTCATTGCTAATGAATTGATGGTCCTCCTTAACAGAGAAAGCTTCCCTCCACTGCAGGGCCGAGGGAACTGAAGATAATACCATGACCCTCTACCAATACCTTCTACCAAGCATGTCTCTCACTATGGTACCTAGTTCAAGCTTTTGAGGGAGGAGCTAAGACCCGGAGAGATGACATCATTTGCCCCAATGGTGTAATGAGTATGATGAGCTAATTGAAAGGAATCAAAGGGCTATCTCTGACAACCTTTTCCTACTTTCCCTCTCCGCTTCTTCTCCTCCTTCCTTCTTCCCCTCCTTCCATCCATTCTTTTTTTCCCCTTTCCTTCTTTCTCTCTGAGGAAAAAAAATGTTTAACACATTTCAAGAATTTTTATGCTCAAAAGTTGCCCAAGACATCTGGACCTTTAAGAAGATTATTACAATTTCAAAAATCAGAATACATTTAAAAATATTTAAAATAAGATGCATTTTGTTAAGGTAAATAACTTGTTAAATAGCCTTTAAGATTATTTCTATATTATGATATTTTAACCAAGCTTAATTTCTAACTTTAATTGTATTATTTCGACATGGTACTCCATAATTACATACAGTTGATGCTTTCTAAAACCTTAGTAAAATATCACTGAAAATATTTGTCTCTTTTTGTTTTCTAACTGTAGCCCGTATTCAGCAAACATTTAGCAAATGCTGATCTTGTACAAGTGTGCAGGTGTGGAGGTGAATAGGGCTCAGCTGTCACCTCTGAGCAGAGAAGGGAATGGCACCCCGCTCCAGTACTCCTGCCTGAAAAATCACATGGATGGAGGAGCCTGGTAGGCCGCAGTCCATGGGGTCGTGAAGAGTTGGACACGACTGAACGACTTCACTTTCACTTTTCACTTTCATGCATTGGAGAAGGAAATGGCAACCCACTCCAGTGTTCTTGCCTGGAGAACCCCAGGGATGGGTGGGCTGCTGTCTCTGGAGTCGCACAGAGTCGGACACGACTGAAGCGACTTAGCAGCAGCAGCAGTCACCTCTGAGAGGCTCACAAGCTAAAGGGTATATGGACAGGTGAATAGCGGAAGGAAGCAGGTATCCCAGGGGCTGCAAAGAGGGTGAAGGTGTGCAGAGGTAGGTGAATTCCGCTGGCAGGGAAGAAGGGTGCAGAGATCTTCATGGAGCTTAGCCTGAATCTTGAAACAAGCAGGAGTCAGAAAGGGCAGCTCAGCAGCAGGAGCACAAGGGAAGGCTTAGTGTTGAAGAACATCATTGCACGTCTGAGAAACATGTGCCTCATTCTCGGGAACAGAGAACGAGGCACAGGGACAGAGAAGGGGAGTGAGAGAAGTGAGATACCGATGTCACACAACAGAGCTGATATTCAGTTCCAGAGCTTGGATTCACCAGCCAATCTGCTTCTTTAGCAATTCCCAAAGTCTCATCAACCTGCATCCCACTCCCCTCTGATCTGCACCCACAGAGGCCCCCAAGGAGCAGACCATTAGGGCTGGTCAGTACTGAACTCCCACCAGACCTGGCAGATCCAGCGCCAGCCCCCAGGCTCCCAGCCAATGAGCACAGCCCTCTAGAGCCTGGCTCCTCTCTGGGCTTCCATGACTGTGTCTAACAGCACCGGCCAGGCTAGCCTCTCTCCAGATCTTCTTGGCAATGGGATTCAAAAGGCAAAGCAAAATGAAAACTTCATACTCTGTGAGCCAAGCAGGTGGCCAGTTTACCACCCAGCTGCCTAACCTGCTATTGGTGGCTTGTCTGGCACAAGTACCTGGCACTGGTTAGGAGGAGGGTTTGGGAAGAGGTTCGGGCAGACTGGCTTACCTGGCCTCCCAGATGACTTCTCAAGCCCACATGCCAGTGGGAAGCCAACAGAGGCATTGCCTGGGGTGGGCGGCCTGGGAGACAGAGTAGGTGGCCCTGGCACAGCAGGGCTGGTGGTGTTCAGGTCAGGCTGCTGGATCAAAAGCAGAGAACCCAGGTGGTAGTTATGTGCAGGGCATCAAGGCAGCCAGGGGTGGGGGTGCCGGATCCGGCAGGCTCCACTGAGCCTGGGACTGTGTCTGCAGACTGGACTCAGGGCATCTGGGGCCTTAGCCAATCCCCAGGTCAGGGGCAGGCCCTGTGGTATGGAGGGGAGGCTGATCTAACCCAAAGGAGGGGAGGGGTTGGGGGACAGAAAGTTCACTACCTGAGGATAAGGGTGTGGGGTAGGAGGAGACAAGCCCTGAATAAGAAGGGAGGGAATCCAGCCTCACACCTGTCACTAACTTCCCGAGTGACCCTGTGCACTTTCCACATCCTCCCTGGGCCTCAGTTTCCATAGCAACATGATGAGGTAACTCTCCCCTATTCCCACCTTACCCACAGGAGTCTTGTGAGAAGACAGAATCACAAGCCTGCTAACAGATATGAAGTGACTTGTAAACCGTCAAGGCTGGGCTGAGCCCTTGGCCTCAGTGAATCCCAGCTTGTGGTCACTCTGCCATCTCTGAGACAGGATTTACTGGTGGGGAGGGAAGGGTGTGGCAGTGGTTTTCTGTTTTGAAGCTGCATTTCCATACCACTTACAAAGAAAAACTGAGAAAGTGTTTTAAACTGGGCAGTGAAGACTGGATACCTTCTAGTGACTTCTAGATACTCTCTATTTCAGGCTCTCTGCTCTTTCATTGTTTCTGAGATCCCTTATGACTTTATAAATTATAGAAAACAAATAGTAACACATGATACCTGTCTATAGAGATGCAAGTGAATTTTGTCCACTACCATTGCGATAATGATTGTTCTATGAGTAATGACTACTTTTGTATCTATTTCAACATTCCCAATTGCCTACATGTGCAAAATCTGTGAATGCTCCTTTGAACTTGTTGTAGCAGCTTACAGAGTCCCTCATTAATTAATGAGTTAAAGTATTTGATACGTGTTCTTTTTATATCTGCATATGAATCACTGTATTGGTTTCCTATTGCTGCATAATAAATCGCCACAGACTAATCACGTTTATGGGCTCACAGTTCTGTAGGTCAGAGGTCCCAGCACAGCATGGTTGGATTCCCTGCTCAGGGTCTGCTGAAATCCAGGTGTGAGCCAGGCTGCGCTCATTTCTGGAGGCTCTGGGAGAAGAATCCACTTCTGAGCACATTCAGGTTTTGGCCGATTTCGACTCTGTGAGCTTGTAAGACTGAGACCTATGTTTTCTCTGGCTGTCATCTGGAGGTTGCTGTCAGCACCTGGAGCTCACTTCTCTCCATGAGGAGATCACAACACAGCAGTTTGCCTTCTTTCAGGCAGGTCTCATTGATTCTCTCCTCTGTGACCAGCGGGAAAAAAATGCTATGCTTTTAAAGGGATCTCCTGATGAAGTCAGGAGATTATGCAGGACCACCCAGCATAATCTATCTTTTGCCATATAACATAATATAGTTGCAGGGGTGATATTTATCAATTCCACTCACACTCAAAGGGGAGGAAATGATACAAGGGTGAGGGTCATTTTAGAATTCTGACCATCAGAGATGATTTTACCTAACAAAAAATATTTGAATGCGATTTACAAAAACTGAAAGTCCATCAAAGAATGGGAAGGGGCTAGTAGAGATTGGGAGGCGGCTAAAACCCTCTTCTATAGACCATCCTTTAGTTTTGCAACTAACCCATACCCTGCCCCACTTTATGGTCAGCTTATCAGTGATATTGAGTTTGACTGTCTGTCAAATAGTTGAGCTATTTCAAACCCTAAAAGATGATGCTGTGAAACTGCTGCACTCAATATGCCAGCAAATCTGGAAAATCAGCAGTGGCCACAGGACCGGAAAAGGTCAGTTTTCATTCCAATCCCAAAGAAAGGCAATGCCAAAGAATGCTCAAACTACCGCACAATTGTACCCATCTCACACACTAGTAAAGTAATGCTCAAAATTCTCCAAGCCAGGCTTCAGCAATACGTGAACGGTGAACTTCCAGCTGTTCAAGCTGGATTTAGAAAAGACAGAGGAACCAGAGATCAAATTGCCAACATCCGTTGGATTATCAAAAAAGCAAGAGAGTTCAAAAAAAACATCTACTTCTGCTTTATTGACTATGCCAAAGCCTTTGACTGTGTGGATCACAATAAACTGTGGAAAATTCTGAAAGAGATGGGAATACCAGACCACCGGACCTGTCTCTTGAGAAATTTGTATGCAGGTCAGGAAGCAACAGTTAGAACTGGACATGGAACAACAGACTGGTTCCAAATAGGAAAAGGAGTATGTCAAGGCTGTATATTGTCACCCTGCTTATTTAACTTATATGCAGAGTACCTCATGAGAAACGCTGGGCTGGATGAAGCACAAGCTGGAATCAAGACTGCTGGGAGAAATATCAATAACCTCAGATATGCAGATGACACCACCCTTATGGCAGAAAGTGAAGAAGAACTAAAGAGCCTCTTAATGAAAGTAAAAGAGGAGAGTGAAAAAGTTGGCTTAAAGCTCAACATTCAGAAAATGAAGATCATGGCATCTGGTCCCATCACTTCATGGGAAATAGATGGGGAAACAGTGTCAGACTTTATTTTGGGGGGCTCCAAAATCACTGCAGATGGTGATTGCAGCCATGAAATTAAAAGACGCTTGCTCCTTGGAAGGAAAGTTATGACCAACTAGTTATGACCTAGATAGCATATTAAAAAGCAGAGACATTACATTGTCAACAAAGGTCCATCTAGTCAAGGCTATGGTTTTTCCAGTAGTCACGTATGGATGTGAGAGTTGGACTATAATGAAAGCTGAGCACCAAAGAATTGATGCTTTTGAACTATGGTGTTGGAGAAAACTCTTGAGAGTAGTTTGGACTGCAGGGAGATCTAACCAGTCCATCCTAAAGGAAATCAGTCCTGAGTGTTCATTGGAAGGACTGATGTTGAAGCTGAAACTCCAATATTTTGGCCACCTGATGCGAAGAGCTGACTCATTTGAAAAGACCCTGATGTTGGGAAAGATTGAAGGCAGGAGGAGAAGGGGATGACAGAGTATGAGATGGTTGGATAGCATCACTGACTCAATGGACATGAGTCTGGGTAAACTCTGTGAGTTGGTGATGGACAGGGAGGCCTGGCGTGCTGCGGTTCATGGGGTTGCAAAGAGTTGGACATGACTGAGCTACTGAACTGAACTGAACTGTCTGTCTGTCTTCCCAGCCAGACGGGAAACTCCTCCCAAACCAAAATCTATTCCTACCCAGGTCTTACCTAATCTGTGGCCCATAAAGCAAGCCCTGACAAGTGGTTTGGGATCAAGATGGGAGAGATTTTCTTGCCTATCTTGATTCTTGCTTTTGTTGAGTTAAAAACCAAATAACTCTAACACACAAACACCTCTTGGGTCTGGGAGTAGGGTGCGGTGGAGAAAGGGATGTAGAAAGTCTCCAGCATTAACATAGAATTGGTCAAATAGGAACAGGGACTTATGTGGGCCATCAAACCAGGTCCCCAGAAGATGGAACAGGGATGGTTCTGATTCCTATTTGCTGTGATGGTTCAACTTCAGGGAAGGCAGAGAACAAGACAGAATCACCAAGTGTTCCATCTGGTCTACCTTCATGGCTTCCACCACATACTCCTCTACTGGAGAAAACTTCAGCAACCTGGAGCTTCACAGGCTTCTCCCCCAACCACAACCCCAGACAGCTCATTACATCATTGCCTCTGTACCTTAGAATATGCTTTTCCCCTTGCCTGGCATTTCCTCCCTCTCCCAAAACTCCACAAAGAAACTTTCTTTCAATTTTTAACTTTCAACTCAAATATCAGGTCTTCTGTGAAAACTTCCTTCAGGGGCATCACAGCAGTGGAAAGAAAGTAGGCTTTGAATTTAGTTAGAATTTTGCTTCTCTCCCTTCTAACCTGTGTGGCCTTGGTAAAATTGTATAAGCTCTCTGAGCTTTTATCTATAAAATGAGCACAGTGTAATCTAACGCTCATCTTAGTGACTGGTCACAGAATCATAATAAGAACAGTGACCACGTATCCCATGTTTGTCACTTGTTGGACATTGCTCCAGGTGCTTTTAAAGCATTTTTCATTTAATCTCCCAAGCAATCCAACAAAGGAAGTTCTGTTATTCCATTTTGCAGATAAGGAAACTGAGGTTTAGAGAGGTTGAACTCAGTCTTATCTGTCTCAAAAGCATAGGCTCTTAGTCACTATGACACGCCTGCGTGCATGCTCAGTCCCTTCAGTCGTGTCCAACTCTTTGCAATCCCATGGACCACAGCCCACCAGGCTCCTCTCTCCATGGGATTCTCTGGGCAAAAACACTTGAGTGGGTTACCATGCACTTCTCCAGAGGATCTTCCCAACCCAAGGATCAAACCCACATCTCCTGCATTACAGGTGGGTTCGTTACTGCTGGGCCACCAGAAAAGCCCCCATTATGACATAGTACCTTCTAGAAGGTATTCAAGAAATTGTCACTCTCTTTCTTCTCTCTCTTCCCTGCCATGCTCACCTCTGGCCTATCAAAATTGCTCACTCTTCCTCTGTGTCCTCAGAGCCCTTATACATGCAGTGACTCTATGATGCTGTGGAAGAGATAGTAGTAGTTATTTTCATCTGTTTCCATCTCCTCCAGCCCCCAGGGTTGGGTCTGACATGGAGCAGACACAGACCACCTATTATTCCAGTGAATTAATGAATCATCTTGAGTCTTTGTAGAAAGCAACCAGGGTATCATTTATATAATAAAATGATTATGAACAATACATAAATTACAGAGAGGAGACTGCCCCTTCCTCTCCATTCCCTTCTCTCATGTTTTCTCAGCTGAAGCTATAGGACCCCCAGGAACCTGGTGCAGACAGATAAAAATATCAAGGCCTGTTCCAGCTTCACACCGGCCCCTTAAATTCAATTTAACTCATACAGACATCAGTGTTGACACTCTTGGGGGCTCCCAGAGAAGCCGCACAGAACAGCTGGTAACAGCTGTGATGGGTTTGCCTTCACACCTCCAATTGAATCACTGAATCGCAAGGGAATCCCAGGGAGACAGGGCCCTGGAAACCATTTTATAGAAAGATACTCATTGACTCCCAGGACCTCCATTTCAGAAGGAGCTGCCAAGTTCACTGAGATCCCTTTATTTCTAAAAGAGCCAAACCAAGGCCAAGGGATTTCCCCAAAGTCACATGGCTGTCCCAGGTTTGGATAAAGCAACCTTAACTACAGCATCTTAGAGCTTCAAGTGTGTGGTTCCTGTACTTAAGATGCTGCCTTTTGCACTCTTCCCATGTGTCGCATGGTTAGTGGTTACACCACAAGCAGCTGGGGAAGACACGGGGTAGTTAGCACAGTTGAAGTTGTTCATCAGGCATGTGGTTTACATGGGGTCCAGATTATCATCTGAACTCTCCATTTTGTTATTTTTATAGTAAATTCTGACTTTCTATATTAAGCTGTGACTATTTTTATATTGAACTATGACTCTTTCCTATTAAACTCTGATTCTGAGAGCAGATAACTTGGTGACAAAACCAGCTTTAAAATTGGAACAAACATAGAACATATTTGTTGTGATCCTTTTAATAATTTTATATTACCAGCTTAATTTAACTCTAATCTTATTCTACATATTGATTGAAATTATACTTTCTAACATGCCATGCATTTTGGTTTGAGGCTAACTTACCTTCAAGGTTTTCCTTCAACCTTAATCATAGGATTAAATTTTCTATGCTTATTTATTTTATAGCACACTGAATGCTGTCAAAAAGGCAAAAAGATAGGACACTGAAAGATGAACTCCCCAGGTCGATAGGTGCCCAACATGCTACTGGAGATCAGTGGAAAAATAACTCCAGAAAGAATGAAGAGATGGAGCCAAAGCAAAAACAACACCCAGTTGTGGATGTGACTGGTGATGGAAGTAAAGTCCGATGCTGTAAAAAGCAATATTGCATAGGAAGCTGGAATGTTAAGTCCATGAATCAAGGCAGATTGGAAGTGGTCAAACAGGAGATGGCAAGAGTGAACATCAACATTTTAGGAATCAGTGAACTAAAATGGACTAGCATGGGTGAACTTAACTCAGATGACCATTATATCTACTACTGTGGGCAGGAATGCCTTAGAAGAAATGGAGTAGCCATCATAGTCAACAAAAGAGTACGAAATGCAGTACTTGGATGTAATCTAAAAAACAACAGAATGATCTCTGTTTGTTTCCAAGGCAAACCACTCAATACCACAGTAATGTAAGTCTACAACCCAGCCAGTAATGCTGAAGAGGCTGAAGTTGAATGGTTCTATGAAGACCAGAAGACCTTCTAGAACTAACACCCAAAAAAGATGTCCTTCTCATTATAGGGAACTGGAATGCAAAAGTAGGAAGTCAAGAAACACCTGGAGAAACAGATAAATTTGGCCTTGGAATACAGAATGAAGCAGGGCAAAGACTAATAGAGTTTTGCCAAGAGGACGCATTGGTCATAGCAAACACCCTCTTCCAACAACACAAGAGCAGACTCTACACATGGACATCACCAGATGGTCAACACTGAAATCAGATTGATTATATTCTTTGCAGCCAAAGATGGAGAAACTTTATACAGTCAGCAAAATCAAGACTGGGAGCTGACTGTGGCTCAGATCATGAACGCCTTATTGAAAAATTCAGACTTAAATTGAAGAAAGTAGGGAAAACCACTAGACCATTCAAGTATGACCTAAATCAAATCCCTTACAATTATACATTGGAAGTAACAAATAGATTCAAGGGATTAGATCTGATAGAGTACCTGAAGAACTATGGACGGAGATTTGTGACATCATACAGGAGGCAGTAATCAAGACCATCCCCAAGAAAAAGAAATGCAAAAAGGCAAAATGGTTGTCTGAGGAGGCCTTATAAATAGCTGAGAAAAGAAGAGAAGAGAAAAGCAAAGGAGAAAAGGAAAGCTATACCCATTTGAATACAGAGTTCCAAAGAATAGCAGGGAGAGATAAGAAAGCCTTCCTCAGAGATCAGTGCAAAGAAACAGAGGGAAACAATAGGATGGGAAAGACTAGAGATCTCTTTAAGAAAATTAGAGATACCAAGGGAACATTTCATGCAAAGATGGGCACAATAAAGGGCAGAAATGGTATGAACTTAAAAGAAGCAGAAGATATTAAGAAGAGGTGGCAAGAATACACAGAACCATACAAAAAAGATCTTCATGTCCCAGATAATCACGATGGTGTGATCACTCCCATAGAGCCAGACATCCTGGAATGTGAAGTCAAGTGATTCTCAGGAAGCATCACTATGAACAAAGCTAGTGGAGGTGATGGAATTCAAGTTGAGCTATTTCAAATCCTGAAAGATGATGCTGTGAAAGTGCTGCACTCAATATGCCAGCAAATCTGGAAAATCAGCAGTGGCCACAGGACTGGAAAAGGTCAGTTTTCATTCCAATCCCTAAGAAAGGCAAAGCCAAAGAATCCTCAAAACTACTGCACAATTGCACTTATCTTACACACTAGTAAAGTAATGCTTAAAATTCTCCAAGCCAGGCTTCAGTAATATGTGAACCGTGAACTTCCAGCTATTCAAGCTGGATTTAGAAAAGACAGAGGAACAGAGATCAAATTGCCAACATCTGTTGGATTATCAAAAAAGCAAGAGAGTTCAAAAAAAACATCTACTTCTGCTTTATTGACTATGCCAAAGCCTTTGACTGTGTGGATCACAATAAACTGTGGAAAATTCTGAAAGAGATGGGAATACCAGACCACCGGACCTGTCTCTTGAGAAATCTGTATGCAGGTCAAGAAGTAACAGTTAGAACTGGACATGGAACAATGGACTGGTTCCAAATAGGGAAAGGAGTATGTCAAGGCTGCATATTGTCACCCTGCTTATTTAACTTATATGCAGAGTACATTGGCTGGGCTGGATGAAGCACAAGCTGGAATCAAGACTGTAGGGAGAAATATCAATAACTTCAGATATGCAGATGACACCACCCTTATGGCAGAAAGTGAAGAAGAACTAAAGAGCCTCTTGATGAAAGTGATAGAGGAGAGGGAAAAAGTTGGCTTAAAGCTCAACATTCAGAAGACTAAGATCATGGCATCTGGTCCCATCACATCATGGGAAATAGATGGGGAAACAATGGAAACAGTGTCAGACTTTATTTTGGGGGGCTCCAAAATCACTGCAGATGGTGATTGCAGCCATGAAATTAAAAGACGCTTGCTCCTTGGAAGGAAAGTTATGACCAACCTAGATAGCATATTCAAAAGCAGAGACATTTCATTGTCAACAAAGGTCCATCTAGTCAAGGCTATGGTTTTTCCTGTGGTCATGTATGGATGTGAGAGTTGGACTATAATGAAAGCTGAGTGCCGAAGAATTGATGCTTTTGAACTGTGGTGTTGGAGAAAACTCTTGAGAGTACTTTGGACTGCAGGGAGATCCAACCTGTCCATCCTAAAGGAGATCAGTCCTGAGTATTCATTGGAAGGACTGTTGTTGAAGCTGCAACTCCAATACTTTGGCCACCTAATATGAAGAGTTGACTCATTGGAAAAGACCCTGATGCTGGGAAAGATTGAAGGCAGGAGGAGAAGGGGATGACAGAGGATGAGGTGATTGGATGGTATCACTGACTCAATGGACATGAGTTTGAGTAAGCTCCAGGAGTTGGTGATGGACAGGGAGGCCTGGCGTGCTGCAGTCCATGGGGTCACAAAGAGTCGGACATGACTGAGTGACTGAACTGAACTTGACTGAACTCTGTCAATTTGATAACATTTTAAAATGTGTTTATTAAGCACTCATCACAATCAAAGCTAGGAGTAGTGGCTTCTGGAGCAAGATGCACAGATATGAATAAGAGGTAACCTCTGCCCTCGAGGAACTCATGATTAACTAGAGATATGCAGAGTACATCGTGAGAAATGCTGGACTGGAAGAAACACAAGCTGGAATCAAGATTGCCAGGAGAAATATCAATAACCTCAGATATAAAGATGACACCACCCTTATGGCAGAAAGTGAAGAGGAACTCAAAAGCCTCTTGATGAAAGTGAAAGTGGAGAGTGAAAAAGTTGGCTTAAAGCTCAACATTCAGAAAACAAAGATCATGGCATCCGGTCCCATCACTTCATGGGAAATAGATGGGGAAACAGTGTCAGACTTTACTTTTTGGGGCTCCCAAATCACTGCAGATGGTGACTGCAGCCATGAAATTAAAAGATGCTTACTCCTTGGTAGGAAAGTTATGACCAACCTAGATAGCATATTCAAAAGCAGAGACATTGCTTTTCCAACAAAGTTTCGTCTAGTCAAGGCTATGGTTTTTTCTGTAGTCATGTATGGATGTGAGAGTTGGACTGTGAAGAAAGCTGAGTGCCAAAGAATTGATGCTTTTGAACTGTGGTGTTGGAGAAGACTCTTGAGAGTCCCTTGGACTGCAAGGAGATCCAACCAGTCCATTCTGAAGGAGATCAGCCCTGGGATTTCTTTGGAAGGAATGATGCTAAAGCTGAAACTCCAATACTTTGGCTACCTCAAGCGAACAGTTGACTCATTGGAAGAGACTCTGATGCTGGGAGGGATTGGGGGCAGGAGGAGAAGGGGACGACAGAGGATGAGATGGCTGGATGGCATCATTGACTCAATGGACGTGAGTTTGAGTGAGCTCCGGGAGTTGGTGATGGACAGGGAGGCCTGGCGTGCTGCGATTCATGGGATCGCAAAGAGTCGGACATGACTGAGCGAGTGAACTGAACTGAACTGAAAATCATTAACGGAGACATCCCAGGTGGCGATAGTGGTAAAGAATCTGCCTGCTAATGGAGGAGACACAAGAAGACACAATTTTGATCCCTAGGTGGCGAAGATTCCCTGGAGGAGGAAAGGCCAACCCACTCCAGTATTCTTGCTAGAAAATTCCATGGGCAGGGGAGCCTGGTGGGCTACAGTTCACGGGGCTGCAAAGAGTCGGATAATACTGAGTATAAAATTATTAACATCATTGAAAACAAGGCAGTAAAATTAAAATAAGGCCAGAAATCATGGCAGAAAAGATTTAACTACATAAATATTTAAAATTTCTGTAAGGCAAATGACATCATAAATAAAACTGAAGTACAAATGACAAATCAAGTAAAAGCATTTTCAACATTTATTACATACTAAAGGTTAATAGTGTTAATGGATAAAGAACTTTTCACAACCCAATAAAAAAGAAAAACAGCCCAACAGTAAATGTGCAGAAGACTTGGACCAATAATTCACTTAAGGAGAAATAGAGAAACATAGTGCTCAAAGGAATACAGGTTAAAATAACAAAAATATTTTTTCACCCATCAGATTGGCAAAACACTTTAAAAAATTGATTATGCTTAGTGCTAGCAAAATGGTAGAAAAATACATACCCAGTTGGGAAGGGGGTAAATTGAGAGAATATTTTAAAGTCAAATTGGCAGAATCCATCAAAGATTAAAATGTGAATATCCATTGACCCAGACACATCACTTCTAGAAATTTATTCTTCAGGTTTGCTCACTCAAACGCACAGAGATTCACATCCAAAGTGGTTCACTGCAGCTGCTTGTACAAGTAGGAAATCTGAGACATCTTACATGTCCATCAGGAGATATATTAAGTGAATTAAGATACAGTTATAAAATGTAATGCTATGCACATGTTTAAAAAAAGAAATCATAGGAAAAGACACAATATACATGGAGTGAAGAAAGCAAGAAACTGGATGGTATATATAATATATTCACAACTGTATAAACGTCTAAAATAAATACACATATGCCTACAGATTATATACATTTAAAGGATCTGAAAAGATGTATACTATTACAGTAATTGTCTTTGAGGAACTGGGATCTTGACTTTTAAGATTTAATATATACATTTCTTTTTGTTTGGATTACTTACAGTTAGAAAAATAACAAAAATGTAAAAGAAGACGTGCTAACTCCTCTTGCTGATTCCTGTCCTCTAAGCTACTCCCCAAACAGCACTCATCTTGCCATGTTTGTTTCCCATGCAAAGACTTGTGGACACTGGACTATGGTTCACTTAAAGACTCTTGGTTTTATAACTTGAGTGATGGGTTGATTATGACAGGCTCACAGAGATGGGGAACACAAGAAGAAGAGAATATTTGTGGAGAAGGAGGGAATGAGCATGACTTTGGGTAAGCTGAGTGGGAGGTAGGTGCCTGAGACCCTGATGGAAATGGTCAGTAACTTACTTTTTGATGTCTTGCCTGAATATCACTTATTGAGGATTGATAATCAATTTTTTTTTTCTGTAATTTGCGCTATACATACATCTGTTAGCTTCATCTGTGGGAATTAAAGGCACAGACCAAGACAAAGAAATAAGTGAATTGTTTCTTGTCCACTTTTCATCAAGGGTTTGGCCCTTGGAGTCCCATGTTTACAGAGTGGGAAGGCGAGAGAGTTATAGATCTAACTTTCTACCACATCTGAAATCAAAATCTTGTTTCCTGTCTCCAAGTAGAGCAAAGGGTCCCCTGAACCTGAGGTTGAACCTCCTTCCCACCATCTTCCAAATTCCCATTTAATTGACCAAAGGGATATAAATAGAGAACAATCTGCATGAGGGATGAATACTGACAAAGATTGGCACTTGCCAGACTTTTGAGACATTTATATGAGAAAAAGTGCAACAGAGAAAGGCTAACTGGAGTGGAAATCTCTATAGGAAACCCCAAATCTCACCTGAGGAATAAGGACCCTGGGTGTATTTCACTGACCCCCTTGAAGTTAGTGTGATAACTTCTCAAAGAGAGAAGAGGGAAGGAGAGGAATTGACTTCTCAGTCCTGCTGGCAACTCCGAAGGTTGACTGGGGCCACAGCTTAGGCTCAGCCTACAGTTGGCCCAGCCAGCTCAACAAACAAGGCAAGTGCGCCCTGGTAACGAGCCTCTCATGAGGGCCACTGTGCAAGTTGTTACATATTTGCTTCAGGCTGCCGCAGCAGATCCAGAGAAGGCAATGGCACCCCACTCCAGTACTCTTGCCTGGCAAATCCCATGGACGGAGGAGCCTGGTAGGCTGCAGTCCATGGGGTCACTAAGAGTCGGACACGACTGAGCGACTTCACCTTCACTTTTCACTTTCATGCGTTGGAGAAGGAAATGGCAACCCACTCCAGTGTTCTTGCCTGGAGAATCCCAGGGACGGGGGAGCCTGGTGGGCTGCCGTCTCTGGGGTCGCACAGAGTTGGACATGACTGAAGTGACTTAGCAGCAGCAGCAGCAGCAGCAGCAGCAACAGCAACAGCAGATCAGAAAAGATTTGTTGCCATGGGGCTCTTTTTGGCTGTTTCTCTCAAATCCTATGGAAATTATACCCTGGAAAGGTAAAAACATAGCAAATCTAATCTTCTTCCTTTTTAGTTCATCTGGAACTGAAAGATTTAACCAAATAGTCACACAATCTCTGATCAAACTCATCTCAGCTCCCAATTCTGAACAAAACATAGCTTCCCCATCTGTTAGGATGAGCAAATAGAGAAAATTCATCAGATATGAGAAGATATTCAATAGTTCAAAAGAAAAAGACTCCATCTGAAGGATTAAGAGAAAATTGCTCCCTCAAATTAGACTTACTACAAGAAATAGAAGGAAACTTAGATAAAAATCTAATATGCATTTTCAGTTGCTTTCAGGAAGACATTGCATCTATGAAAAGGATTGGTCTGAAATAATATAAATTTGTTTTCAAAAGAAAAGCATAATTGCTAAATTAAAAGGTTACAAAGTCCATAAAACTCAGGTTGGATACTGTAGAAAATCAAATGAGCAAATTTTATATATATATAAAACATATATGTAAAACAAATATATATATATTTGTGCTTGATATATTCTCCAAGAACCCAGAGAAAGCAAATAAAAATGAAGTGAAGCACAGTAAAAAGGTGCGAATTCTATGATGACCTAGAGGGTTGAGAGGGAGGCTCGAGAGGAGGGGATATATGTATACATAAGCTGATTTACTTTGTTGTACAGCAAAAACTAATGCAACATTTTAAAGCAATTATACTCAAATTTTTAAAAAGATAAGAATTGTGGGAGAAAGATCTAGGGTCTATTGTACTTCTACAGATCATAGAAATCCTCAAAAGAGAGTGTTACAAATTATTAAAAATGGCCCCTAATGAGTCTTGCCTCCCTGTGTCCATACTCCTCTGAAATGCGACCTTGACACTCCTTCTGTCAAGAGATGGAGTCCATTTCCCTGTTGAATCCAGGTTGACCTTGTGATTTGCTTTGACCAACTGAATGCAGCAGAAGTGACATTCTGTGACTTTTGAGCTCAAGCCTTGTAGCTTCCACTTTAACTCTTGGAACCCTGAGACCATTGTGTAGTGAAGAAACTCGGTCCACTGAAGCCTATGGAAACATGAGAGGCTCATGCAAAACAACCAGCACCAACCGTCAGGCATCTGAGTGAGGTTGTTTTGGCCCCAGCTGAGCTGTTTCAGATGATTACAGTCACACAAACAAATGATTAAAAACATTTTTGAGGGACTTCTCTGGCAGCCCAGTGGTTAAGACTGTTCTTCCACTGATGTCAGTCCCTGATGAGGGAACTAAGATCCCAAATGCCATGCATTGCAGCCAAAAAAATAAATAAATAAAATAAAAAACACTTGTACATACATAGGTTTAGAGATGAAAACTACAGCAGAAGAATCCTTCAGGTTACTAATTCACAGCCTTGTAGGCAATAATAAATAAATCATGAGTGTCGTAAGCCACTGGGTCTTGGGGATGGTCTGTTATGCAATGGAAACAGAAGAATAATAATTAGGGAAATTATCATGATAACTTTAAATTTAATGATAAATTAAATATAAATTTAAATGTAGATTGGAATACAATCTATAAAAATATCTAATTACTATGTGGTATACCTAAACTAATATAAATCACCTGTTCTTCAATTTTAAAAAAGAAAAAGAAAGAACCATAAGAGTGTCCAGAGTCCTCTTTTCCCCCGCTGAATCTTCTCTAGTATGCACTAGTCCATCACCACAATGAGGAGCTCAGTCTTGTCCCTAATTCACATAATGCCCAGAAATGTTATTACAGATGAAATCCCTGGCTGTGGCCAGTGGAGTGAGGGTAGCACTGACTTGGTGGCTTGGCTTTGGTGGGTCATCTCAAAAACTTAGGAGACACCTGACTCACACAATAGCCAGAGGGGATTCTCAAGCATCATCTTTGGCCCTGTCTCTAACCCACACAATGACTGTGTAACACTGGGGGCAGGGGGTCAAGTGATGATGAATGAGGATCAGCCTGACTTGGAGGTAACCCTGAGTCCTCTGTTCTGGCTATTGCACGGCACAGGCCACACATGGCTCTCCACTTTCTACATTCATCTGCACCAACAACTGGGGCTGTGACCTGGGTCAGGAGGAGCTCAAATCTTGACGATCTTCTTGTCCTCAAAAGCCTGGTGCTCATCTACCTGGGTAATATATACAATGGTCTCAGTGGTGTCTATGGGGTCGCACAGAGTCAGACATGACTGAAGCAACTTAGCAGCAGCAGCAGCAGCAGCAGCAGCAGTGGTGTTGGGAGGGGGACTTTAGCAAAAAGGGTTTCCCTGCCTCAGAGAGAAATCAAACTATGGTAGGTGACAAAGAAGTCACCCTTTCTGCCACTTCTCTCTACTCTGAGGGGGAGAAAAAAGCAGCTTAATTTTGACAGTGATACCTACCTACTGCACTGGATGAAAACGGCCCTAACTTAAAGAATTACATCTTTTGATAAAAAGTTTTCATTGGCCATCAGAGAAAAGTAATGAGAGGAGATGAATATCTAGACCTACTTTGTGATTTTTTTTTAATTTCAAGGATAAGGAGAAAATTTTATAAATATCCAAACAGAAAAATGAAAAAGGATATCTATAAGCTGGTAAATGGAGTTGTATGCCTCAAATCTCTCCTCTGAAACACTAAATGCCACTAGACAATCGTGCAGGGAGCCCCCTCACTCCGCCAGCTTGAGGCACTGGGAGGACCACAGTATAACTCTACGTAGAGAGAGTTACATTCATGACTGTGATTCATTACAGAGAGGAGACAAAGCAAGTCAACAGGGGGGCAGGGGGAGATGCACGGAACGAACACCAGGGAAACCGGGCACACACTTTCAAGAGCCTCTCCCCGGGGGGTCACACAGGACACGCTTCTTCCCAGGCAATGAATTGTGACAACACAGTGACATGCCCTGACTAGACACTCAGGGCCTGATAGTCTTACCGGGTGCTGATCCTCTAGGCACCCTCTGCCTACTGTGTACCAGGATTCCAGACAACCAGAAGGAAAGTAGACGTGAGGCATCAACCACGTGCTTTGTACAGTTTGGACACAATGATTCACCCTTATAAGTTCCGGAAGCTATGGGAACCCTTCCCAAATTCAAGTTCCCAGATACCAGCCAAGGGTCAACCTAGCCAGCAGGCCTTTCTAAGAATAACAGTCTCAGGTCTGCTCCATTAACTCTTTTCTGCACAACAATGAGACAATATCTGCAGATTTTTAATTTAAAACACGGCCCAATCTCTTTTTAAATTTAAGTATAGTTGATTTTAGATATTATGTTAGTTTTAAGTGTATACAAGCTTCCCTATGGCTCAGTTGGTAAAGTATCTGCCTGCATCGCAGGAGACCCAGGTTTGATCTCCGGGATGGAAAGATTCCTGAGAAGGAAATTGCAGCCCACACCAGTACTCTTGCCTGGGAAATCCCATGGACAGAGGAGCCTGGTGAGCTATAGTCCATGGGGTCACGAGTTGGACAGGACTTAATGACTAAACTACCACCACCACATAGTGATTTAGTATTTTTGCAAATTATACTGCATTTTAAGTTATTGCAAGTTAATGGCTGTAATTCCCTCTACTATAGAGTATATGTATTCTTGTTGCTTATATATTTTATACACAGTATTTTGTATGTGTTAATCCCATGCCCCCAATTTGTCCCCCACCTTCCATCTCCCCTTTGGAAACCACAAGTTTGTTTTCTATATCTGTGAGCCTGTTTCTATTTTTCATATACATTCATTTGTATTATTTTTTAGATTCCATAAATAAGTAATATCATATAATGTTTGTCATTCTTTGATGTATTTTACTAAGCATAAATTCATCCACATTGCTGCAAACGGCAGAATTTCATTCTTTTTTGTGACTGAGTAATATTCTGTTACATTTATACCATATCTTCTTTATCCATTCATTAGTTGATGGGCACCTGGGTTGCTTTCCTGTCTTGGCTATTGTAAGTAGTGCTGCTATGAGTGTGTGCATCTTTTCCAATTTGTGTTCTCATTTTTTCTAAATATATACCTGGGAGCAGAATTGTAGTTCTGTTTTTAGTTGTTTGAAGAATCTCCATAATGTTTTCCATAGTGGCTGCAGCAATTTACATTCCCACCAACAGTATATCATGGTTCTCTTTTCTCCACATCCTCTCCAACTTGTGACTTGTAGACTTTTTGATGATATCCATTCTGACAGGTGTGAGGTTATATTTCATTGTTGTTCTGATTTGCATTTCTCTAATAATTAATGATGTTGAGTATCTTTTCATGTGCCTGTTAGACATCTGTATGCCGTCTTTGGAAAAATATCTATTCAGGTCTTCTGACCATTTTTTATCACATTTTTTATATTGAGTTTTATGAACTGTTTATATATCTTGGATATTAATCCCTTATCAGTCACATTATTTACAAATATTTTCTTCCATTACATAGGTTGTCTTTTCATTTTGTCAATGGTTTTCTTTTCTGTGCAAAAGCATATAAGTTTCAGTTCAGTTCAGTCACTCAGTCGTGTCCGACTCTTTGCGACCCCATGAACCGCAGCACTCCAGGCCTCCCTGTCCATCACCAACTCCCGGAGTTTATCCAAACTCATGTCCATCGAGTTGGTGATGCCATCCAGCCATCTCATCCTCTGTCGTCCCCTTCTCCTCCTGCCCCCAATCCCTCCCAGCATCAGAGTCTTTTCCAATGAGTCAACTCTTCGCACGAAGTAGCCAAAGTATTGGAGTTTCAGCTTCAGCATCAGTCCTTCCAATGAACACCCAGGACCGATCTCCTTTAGGATGGACTGGTTGGATCTCCTTGCAGTCCAAGGGACTCTCAAGAGTCTTCTCCAACACCACAGTTCAAAAGCATTAATTCTTAGGTGTTCAGCCTTCTTCACAGTCCAACTCTCACATCCATACACGACCACTAGAAAAACCATAGCCTTTACTAGACGGACCTTTGTTGGCAAAGTAATGCCTCTGCTTAAGTCTAATTTGCTTAATTTTGCTTTTATTTCTTTTGCCTTAGGAGACAGATCAAAAAATATTGCTAAAATTTACGTCAAAGTGTGTTCTACTTATGTTCTCTTCTAGAAGTTTTATGTTTAAACTCTTCTAGAAGTTTACATTTAGGTCTTTAAACCATCTTGAGTTTGTTTGTATATGGTGTCAGAGAACGTTCTAACTTATTGTTTTACATGTAGCTGTCCAGTGTTCCCAGTACCGTGTATTGAAGAGACCGTCTTTTCTCCGCTGTATAATTTTGCCTCCACTGTTACAGATTAATTGACCATAGGTGTGTGGGTTTATTTCTGGGCTGTCTGTTATGTTCCATTGATCTCTGTCTGTTTTTGTGCCAATATCATACTGTTTAGATTACTGTAGTTTTGCCATATGGTAGTCTGAAAAGGTTATACCTCTGGTTTTGTTCGTTTTTTTCTCAAGATTCCTTTAGCAATTTAGGGTCTTTTGTAGTTCCATATAAATTTTAGGATTATTTGCTCTAGTTCTGTGAAAAGTATCATAGGTATTTTAATGTCATTGCATTAAATCTATAGATTGTTTTGTGTTCGACCCAGTAGTTTTATACTCAGCTAAATTGTTCAGGGGCTATAGCAATAAATAGACATTCTCAGATATGCAAGGTCTCAGAAATGCACTTCATACCCTTCCTGAAAAATTACTTGAGTAAGTGTATTAGTTTTCTACTGATGCTGTAACAAATTACTACACGTTTCATGGTTTAAAACAACAGAAATTTGTTATCTTACAGCTCTAGAGGTCAGAAGTCCAACATGGATGTCTCATGAGCAAAAACTAAGGTATCAATAAAACAAGGTTCCTTCTAGATGCTCTAGTGGACAATCCCTTTCCTTGCCTTTTCCAGCTTCTAGTGACAACCTGGGTTCATATTCAAAGCCAAAACGGGTGGGTCAAGTCCTTCTCATGCTGCCCTCTCTCTTACCTGCTTTCCATAGTTATGTCTGTTTCTGATCACAGCCAATAGGTTATCTGCTTCTAAAGATTTCTGTGTTTAGGTTGTACTTATCGGACTAATAAGTAATAGGTTGTAATTATCGGACTAATCCAGGATACACTTCCTATGCTAATGACCTGACCCTAATCACCTCTGCAGAGTCCCTTTTGCCAAGTAAGGTAATGTATCCCCAAATTCCGGGGATTAAAATGTGCATATCTTTTGAGGGGTAGAGGGATTATCCTGCCAACCTTAGTAAGTATTCCAGGCCACCAAGGAGTAAGTCAAAATAAAGACCACAAGACTGGTGGAGAGGATGGTACAGGGATTCCTCAGATGGAAAAGGAAGAGGGAAGACTAGAACCACATATTTGAGGGAGGATGTTTGAAGATTGTCAACACTTCAGTAGTGGGAGAACAGACCATGGAGGTGGAAGTGAGGGATGATGAGGAAGATGGTTTGGATCACAAAGGTCTTGAGTACAAGGCTGAGATGTTTGCTCTCCATGTGAAGGCCGTGAGCAGAATAGAGATGTAGACTCTATTCTGGTAGATGTAGACTCTATTCTTTTAATACCTTAAAAGTCAGCATCGCAGCAGACAGATGGGAATGTAGCCACAGTGGCCTTGTGACTCATATAAACCCACCAAGTTTGGCTCTGAAGAGCTGGGAAGCTAGGGCAAACCAGGTAACATGTCAATTTCTGTCCCTTTATTTTCTCTCATGCGTGCATGCTAAGTCACTTCAGTTGTGTCCAACTCTTTTTGATCTCATGGACGGTAGCCCACCAGGCTCCTCTGTCCAAGGGATTCTCCAGACAAGAACACTGGAGAGGGTTGTCATGTCCTCCTCCAGGGGATCTTCCAGACCCAGTGATCAAACCCGCATCTCTTATGTCTCCTGCATTGGCACTTTACCACTAGTGTCACCTGGGAAGCCCCTTATTTTCTCTCTTCAGATCCTAAAACCAGTATCCCTCAGGAGCCACCTGGATGGCTTTTTTGATGAAGGAGACAGCAGTGAGTAAGCAGAGTAGACCACTGTTTGGGGAGGTGCCCACTTCACCCCTCTTCTATAGAGATGAAGGGAACCAGCTCCCCTGCTTCTTGCCCCCTGGCAGCTAGGGCACTTGGCTAAGTAAGGACGTCGCCTGGTGACCTGATTTATAAGAGTGGGTGACGTAAAAATGAAGCATATTTAGAACTGCCTCATGGAAGCAGTGTCCATTGGTGGGATGGTCATTCCTAACTAGACTGAAAGATGACTGTTCTGCCTCCTCCTCATTTCCTTCCACAACTGCTTCGATTCCTGCCCATATTCCAAGTCTGATCCTCCAGCTTTCCACTGATTTTATAAACTTTGCAATATCCTCCTGATAGATTCTTTTTACAAATGTTTGCTAAAGACTGTTTATTTTGCTTGCAACTGGTAACCCTGATCGAGTCAGTAACTCTTGCTATAAGCCTTTGCTCAACCCAAGGTGTCTCTTTCATGCTACATAAGGCAGAACCTTAGGTTCCTCAAAGGTTTAAATGTTTTTGTGAAGGACATGGGCACCCCACCAAAGGCAATATGCCTTCTCTCTGGATGAGAATGCAAACTGACCTCTGTGTGCTATGTGCTAAGTCTCTTCAGTCGTGTCTGACTCTGCGCAACCCTATGGACCATAGCCTGCCAGGCTCCTCTGTCGACAGGATTCTCCAGGCAAGAATACTGGAGTGGGTTGCCATGCCCTTCTTCAGGGGATATTCCCAACCCAGGGATCAAACCCAGATCTCTTATGTCTCCTGCATTGGGTCATTAAGAAGGAGAGACAGGGCTGAGGTCAAACACAGGGATGGCTTGAAGTGGGGATCCATCAATCAACTGGCATCTCTTTCAATCTGCTCCCCATTCTTTTACCTTCATTTCTCTCTGCCTATTGGTTGGCTTTGTTCTATCTGCACATTATTTCCCCATGTGCTGGGGTCTTCAAACCTTCAGACTCTCATCAGCTCAGTAATCATATGAAACAAATCTTCCCCTTCAGCTTCAGATTAGAGGGCCAAACTCAGATTTATCAGCCTGACCAAAATTTTTAGCCAGGGAAGTAATATTTGATGTATAGCAGATCATTTTCTCCCAATACCCATTCTGCTCTTCTTGCTGGAAGTTCCATTTTTGAGCTGAGCATATTTCTGCCCAGTTCATTTCCTGGCCTCCTTTGAAATTAGGCATGGCCATGTGTCCCAAGTTCTGATCAATGAGGTGTAAGTGGAAATATTCTGAGTTATTTCTGGAAAACTTTAAAGGGAGAGGCTGCTCTTTTCTCCTTTATATAACTTGGAATGTGGATGCAATGGCTAGAGCTCCAGCAGCCATCCTGTATCATGAAGAGGCTTTGGGCATGGAAGCTACATATGGCAGAGGAATAAGATAGAAAGAACTTTGATCTCTGTTACCATGTCTCTTTCCTACCACCCTTAAACTGCCTCCTCTTTTCATTTTTATGTGTGAGAAAAAAATACATACTTCTATCTTGTTTAAGCTGTTGTTGTGGAGTCTTTGTTATTTGCAGCCTAACCTAATCCTAATGGAAACAGTGACAGACTTTATTTTTGGGGGCTCCAAAATCACTGCAGATGGTAACTGCAGCCATGAAATTAAAAGATGCTTGCTCCTTGGAAGAAAAGCTATGACCAATCTAGACAGCATATTAAAAAGCAGAGACTTTACCTTGCCAACAAAGGTCTGTCTAGTCAAAGCTTTGGTTTTTCCAGTAGTCATGTATGGATGTGAGAGTTGGTCTATAAAGAAAGCTGAGCACAGAAGAATTGATGCTTTTGAACTGTGGTGTTGGAGAAGACTCTTGAGAGTCCCTTGGACTGCAAGGAGATCCAACCAGTCCATCCTAAAGGAGATCGGTCCTGGGTGTTTATTGGAAGGACTGATGCTGAAGCTGAAACTCCAATACTTTGGCTACCTGATGCAAAGAACTAACTCATTTGAAAAGACCCTGATGCTGAGGAAGATTGAAGGCAGGAGAAGAAGGAGACAACAGAGGATGAGATGGTTGGATGGCATCACCAACACAATAGACATGAGTTTGAGTAAGCTCCGGGAGTTGGTGATGGACAGGGAAGCCTGGCATACTGCAGTTCATGGGGTCGCAAAGAGTTGGACATGACTAAGCAGCTGAACTGGAACTGGACTAATCCTAAACAATATACAACTCAAGTTGAGGAGAGAACATCAACTGATAGAAGAAGGGGCTAGAGAGAAAACATCCCAAGAAACACAAAACAATATCTGTTAGAGTGGCTCACTGTCTCCCTTCCTGCTTTGGACTTTAGGAGCCTTTCAGCTGTCTGGAGTTGTCCACTCTTCATGTTCCCTTTAGTCCCAGCCTGAGGTGTCCTCCTTTTCCGTGCATTGGTTGATGCTAATCTTGTAAGAGTAGGCAGAGTTTAACATGAAAACCTCCTTCTCAACAGTGTGCCCCTTTAAACATTCATCCCCTGAGGTGCTTGGAGGAAAATGGACCTATGGTCAGAAAGTCTGGGGAATGCTACAGACTAGAGATTCACAAAACATATTAGCATGATAAAGGATCTGAAATGTTCTTTGGTTAAAGAAACCCAATATAACACCTATTAATATCTCATGGGGAAAGACACTTTGAGACATGTTTGATTAGATAAGTAACAGTAAAAGTAGTATTTCCATGACCTTGCAAAGTGCTTGGGTGAACAGGTCATGCACCAGCCATGAGGACCTGCTTGGTGCTGGTTGTTCCTGGATCATGATGTCCTAGTTGTGGCCATGGTGGGACTGTGACCTTGCTTGCTCCAGACCCAATGTTTCAATGTCCATTTCCTCTATCTATTTAACAAGGAGATTGCAGATAGTTCTGAGTCTGGTTTTGATGAGATCAGCAATCGGTTTAAACCCCAGAGAAGAGAAAGGTTGTCTGTTGAAGGCTCCATAGGTAGAAACCTGCCTTCAATACAGACCAAAAACAGGATGAGAATTAAAGCAAGAGACATCCACCTAAGCTGGGAAGGAAAGTTCTCTGCAGTCTTGGCCAGATCGAAGCCAAAGCCTCCTGTAGACTATAAGCTCTTCCAACTGTCTGAAGAGTGTGAGTCCTGCTCTTGAATCGAGCAACCAAGCAGGCTTATGATGGATCTGTACAAGCAGACCCCTGACAGTCTGCTGAAGGCTGGGCTACCTGTCCTGCAGGCTGTTTGGGAGGAAGTTTTCAGTCCTATTTTTCCTGGTCTGGGAACACTGCTGTGGATTGCTGGTTGAGGTATCCCCGTACAAACTGATAGACCAGGGACTGCCAAGGAGAGGGACTGAGGACAAAGTGAGGGAAAGAAACCCCCAGGCGCGTCTGTGGGGAGAATCCTCCCTTCTGTCACAAAGACAGGCAGCAGCAGGCACCTCCTGCTGTTCCTTCGAATTGAAACCTCTCTCTCCTGCCACCCCGTCCACATATCCAGTTCTTTTGAGGTTCATCCCAGACACAGAAGAGACTGACCTTGAAACTAATAGATTTGAACTCCATGAACTGCCCTTTATTGCCCATGTGGCCTTGGGAAAGTCCCTTCGGCTCTCTGTAGCACAAAGAATATGGGAAGAAATGATGAGTGAGAGAACCACCTAATTCTGTACTAACTGGTTCAATACTATGCCTGGTGGAGTATTGAGCATGCTCCAAGTGATATAAATATATATATTTATGCTTGCTGCTTTTCCTGATTCTTCCAACATGAGCTTTCCTACCCCAAATCTTTCTTACATAGAATCTGCCTTGAAGTGGGATTTTTCTCAGCTTTTCCATTTTGGGTACAAGTCTTTACTATACCTGAAACCAAAAGTGAAGGGAGTCACAGCAGACCCATTGGAGGCAATTTTAGAATAAATGTTGATTGGTTTGAGAGGTTGATTCTTGGAGATGATCTCCATGAATTCTGTTTTCAGGGGAACTTGGTTTTATTTTGTCTTATGTTTTTCCATGAATGTGCTTCCAGTCTTAAATCTGTGAAAGATTATCCCGGACCAGGTGCAATTCATTCTCCCTTTGTTGTGGGGATTTCCAGAACAAAGAGATACCCAGTCCCAAACTGGAGTGACTTCATATACTGCAGAGAGAGGGTGGGGCAGAGAGAGGGAGAGAGTGAGAATGCCACAATGAGTGGGGAGGGTAGAGGAGAGGGGAGGTTGGTTTTCGGATCTGTCCTGAACCTCTCAATTTTATTCATAGAAGTCACAGCCAGCCTTGATTGGAAAGCAGCAGTTAATGTAACTGTAGGTTCTGCCAGCCACTTCCTCATGATCTTCAGCAGGGCAGCTGCTTATGCTGAAAGAGGGAGATCAGGTCCTGTTTGTATATACGGGATTGCGTCCTCCGCTTTTCTTGGTACTAAAAACCAGAACCACGTGGGAGTGGGTTTCAGCACTCCAGGTGCGGGACACTGAGTTCTCTGGTGTGGGTCTCTCCTCCCCAGCATAGCAGAGTCATATTCCTCAGATGCACATGGGGACCTGGACCCCCAGTCTTCAAGGCTCTCCTGTGGCCACAGAAATTGAAGTCCACTCCTTGAGGGCTGTTGCCTTAGCACTCCTCTGCAGAACCCTGAGACGAGCGGGCATCTCCTCAGCCCACCCCTCATCAGGGGGCCCCCAAGGCCTAACTGCAGGAAGGGACTAACCCAGCCATACCTCGGGGAGAGTCCCACTGAAAGTCATCTCACTGAAAGTCATCTAATATGCAATGCACATTGACATAGTAATGGTTCTGAGAAGTCCTGCAGTGAAGTAACACATTTAACTTAAAGTAAGTACATTTCATGCTTAACTAACCCTGGACCACCTTTCTTATTTTAGAAGGCCCGTTATCTCACTGAGAAGCACTCCATGAAATGCTGGAAAACAATACCCTGGAGCCACTCATAGCTGTGTCAGCCCCCTGAAGAATAGAGATAATCTCTGATCCAGTTTTGGGTCCACAAAACCTAGCACAGGACCTAGAGAAGAGTGTTTGTGGAATGAATATATGAGTGAATTAATGAAATCAGGTGAACCTAGAAGTTATCACTGTGTCAAACTCACTTCCAGGGCAATTAACCCTATGACCAATGCATAGCTTGGTTAAGACCAAGCATTTTTATTCCCCAACACTTACACCAATTACAAACTGGCAGGCTTTGAACCAAATCTGTCTAACATATGAGTTTTGTTTGGCCAGCAAACAAAACTGACTTTTTTAATGCCTCAGGTAGAGTCTGAATCCTGCAGCACAGCCATGTTCTTCTTCTTCCTGTCTCACCCCAGCCTCTTCCCACAGTCTCATCACCTGAGACCTCCTGAAAGCTTTGAGTTTGCCGTCTCGGTTTAAATCTCCCTGGGAAGTCACTTTTTCAATCTGTCCATGAACATCACAAGTTTACTTTGAAAGGGATATTCCTGGGTGAGAAATCATACAGATCTTTAAACTTTAGACCCTCTACAATGAAAGAGCCATAGAGTCCAAAATGGCCCAGGCCCTCATATACTTCAGGCAACTCCCTGAGCCAAACCAACGATATGGTGGGGACAGCGTAGTCCATGTGCTGTCTCCCCAGAGAGGTGATCCTCAAGCTTGTCACTGGGAGAGTTTGTGAAAGCCCACTTTTCCAGGTCCACCTCTAGAGCTTCTGGGTTAGTGGGTCATCCATGGAGCCAAGAATTTGCATTCCTAACAAATTCCCAGATGATTCTGTGGTTGGTGGCCCCAGGACCACTCTTCGAAATCTACTACTCTACTGTTTACAAATCTCTCTCACAACTATTATCTTATTGGACCCTGACAACCAACCTATGGTGTGACTGGGGTAGGAATCACTACTCACAGACCACAAATGAGGAAAGGGGGACTCAGAGAGATTAGCCGATGACCCTAGGTCATATAGCTTGATGTGAATTGGAGTCTTCCAATGCCAGGTCAGGCAGCCTGAGGATAAAGATGTGGTCAAGAGGCCATCCCACATCATTCTGCTTTAGGACAAGGCGATTGGACTGGTTAACAACCGAGCTAGTATTTCAGGAAGTTACTTTCCTGCAGGAGAGAGCTCTGCCTCCTGAATGGAAGCTGACAGCCTTTCTCGGGACCCCTCCCAGGACTAGGACTCCATGCTGTGGCTCTATGCGCACAAGGCTTGAGAGGGTCCAAAGCAGAGCTGCCCGCATTGCTCCAGGTCCTGACTGCCCCGGGCTTCTGGCCCTATCGCAGTCCCAGGCCAGGCAAGGAGAGGAGCAGAGATGCCCCACCCACTGGAGCCAAGATGCCCCTCACTGAATTAGCTGTGTAGCAACCAAAGGAGAGTGAGAGACGGGCACAGACTGCAGCTTCTGGGAGGGAAGACGGGGAGTTGAGGGGGGAGCACAGACCATATGGAGCAAGAGTGACAGAATTTGGCAGTGCGGGCTCTGCAGATGGGCTTGCTTATGTCCAGACACAATCTGAGGCCAAAGACTGAATCATCTCTCTAGCAATTTCTTGTTTCCAAACACGTCTTTTGAAGAACGCAGGGATGCTCTGCACAGATATGCAGACAACAGGAAAGAAAAGTTGCTTTTGCTGGCAGCAGTGGGGGTGGCGGGGATGGGGGAGGGCTGCAAAATGTCCCCTTGAGTGGGGTGGATGTCAGTGGATGGTGAGAAGGGCACTTGATGGTTTGGGTAGCATTTAGAAAGTCCATAACAAGTTTTTTACATGTGTTTTCCTGTGTGATCCTCACAACACTGTAAGAGGGTTAGCATTACCATCCCCATTTTATAAGAGGGAAGACTGAGATTTTAGAGGGTGATTTGTCAAGGTCTCCCAACTGGTGAGGGCAGAGTTGTGAATGAGGAAGAACAAATGGGACATCCACACACATCCAAGGATTCCCCCCACCCCTTGTGCCCAATACCATAATCCTTGTACCAGTCTCCCAGGTGGCCCTGTGCCCCAGCTGCTGGGTGGCCTTCCAAGTTACTGGGTTCCCAGTAGGGATCCCCAGGTTCTGTCTTCAGAATAAAGTCTGGCTGCTCTTCCTGGCATTTGAGGTCCTGTGAGGCCAGGCTCCAGCCTGCCTCCCTAGCCTTGGCCACCCCCGACATGGCCCCAGGCTTGGGTCCAGCCAGGCATCTTACCGTTCCCTGAAGGCATTCTGCACTGCCCGGCCTCCAGTCTTGGCTTTAGTGCCTTCTGGCCACATTTCCCCATGGCATTTCTACTTTGTTATCTTTTCTCTCATTTAAAGGTCTGGTTTTCCAAGACTGTCACCTCCCTCTCCTCACTGCTCACCCCTACACCATAACAAACATCCTTCATATGTGCATTCTGGTCTGTGCTTAGTCACGCAGTTGTGTTCGACTCTTTGCCATCCCACGGACTGTAGCCCTCCAGGCTCCTCTGTCCATGGGGATTCTCTAGGCAAGGATACTGGAGTGGGTTGCCATGCTCTCCTCCAGGGGACCTTCCTGACCCAGGAATTGAACCAGGATCTCCCATATTGCAGGTAGTTTCTTCACCAGTTGAGCTGCCAGGGAAACCCTCATGTATGCATACCACCTTACAGTTCCCAGAGGGCCATCCCCCTGCAAGGTGACAAAAGCGTGTCAGCCCCATTTCCACACTGAGGCCAGAGAAGGGACGGGACACCTAATCAGCAAGGCCACAGGACTGAACCCATGTTTCCAGAGTCCAGGTCCAGTCTCTTCCCACTGTGCCCCAGTATGGGGAAGGGGACTTTATTTACTTGAGAATAAGCTGCTGCCATCCACAAGGAGGTGGTGCCCATGTGCCTCGGGGTTGCCCTTGGGGAGAAAGTGGACCGTATTAGTTTCTTGTTGTTGCTGTAACAAATTACCACACACTTATGGCTCAAGGCCTTCCTTAGTGGTTCAGATGGTAAAGAATCCACCTGCAATGTGGGAGACCTCAGTTTGATCCCTGGGTTGGGAAGATCTGCTGGAGGAGGGTGTGGCAACCCACTCCAGTATTCTTGTTTGGAGAATCCCCATGGACAGAGGAGCCTGGCGGGCTACAGTCCATGGGGTCACAAAGAGTCAGAAACAACTGAGTGACTAAGCACACTAGTGGCTCAAACAATACCGAAGGATGATGATCTTACAGTTCTTTAGGATTGAAGTCTAACTCAAGTCTTGCTAGGCTAAAGTCCAGGTATTGTGGAGGGCTCCAAGAGGGCTGCACTCCTTTCTGGAGGCTCTGAGGGAGAATCTGTTTCTTGCTTTTTCCTACTTTCTCGAAGCCACTTGTATTTTTTGGCACGTGGACCCTTCCTCCATCTTTAGCACCACAAAGAAAGCTGGTCAAGTCTTTCTCAAGTTGCACCTCTCTGACCTTCTCTCCTGCCTCCCCCCTTCTACTCTTAAGGATACTTTTGACTACACTGGACCCACCCAGAATCCAGGATACTTTCCTCCCCCTTTTTGGGTCACCTGATTATCAACCTAAATTCCATCTGCAATGTAAATTTCCCTTTATCATGGAACCTAACATACACCCTTCAGAGATTAGGGCGTAGACATCTTCGGGGGCATTATTCTGCCTATCACAGGGCAAAGAGAAGATCCCTGCCCACAGAATCCAGCAGTGGTTTACTTGGCAGAGTAGGTGACTCGGGCTTGGACCAGACATGCCAGAGCTTCAGTGACCTGTCCTGGAGTGCAGTTCTGCAGGACCTTGGAGAGTTCATGGATGAGTGCTATGCTACTGACAGTCTAGTCCTTTAAAACCTGGAGCAAGCCCCCTAGTGCCAAGTGGCTCAGGGAAACTGAGGCTACCCTCATAGGCATTTAACAAGTTTCCCACGTCTTATTAATCTCTCATCCATGACTTAGCCTAATATCAGGACAAGGCAGCATCTCCAACCAAACTCCTACTACCACTCTCTACCCACCACACACTCAGAGGTCTGGCCTGTTTACAATGAGAATTGGATCACTTAGAATAAAATCCCAAGTTCTTATCAAGGCTTCCAAAGTCCTATACACTCTGACCTCAAGATACTATCCCTATTTTCACTGAACTCCAAGAAGACTGGCCTCTTTTCCCTCACCTGAGTATACCATGTGCCTTCCTGTCTCGGGACCTTTGCACATGCTATTCCCTCTTCCTGTGACTCTCTTTTTCAACCTTTCCCCTGGCTGATTCCTACTCTTTCCTTACATCTCAGCCCTTTTCAGAGAAGCCTTCTCTGATACCTCTCACCTCTTTTAATTAGGTTTCCCATATCCTCTTTCTCTTCCAGAACCTGACTCTTTTACTTCACAGCATCTATGTCATTTTCTCTGTCATGTGCAGTACAGTACACACGCAAACTCTGTGACTCCAAGAAGGTCACTGTTTTCACCAAAATCATTAGGATTAAAATGTGCTAAACTCTGCAATTTTATCTTCTCTTTTCGAGTAACAAGAATGAGTCCAGCCTTAGAAACTCAGCACCTGCCGAGTGATTTTTTCATGGACTTTGAGGTCAGGCAGACCTCTTTCTTCTCCCTACTCCTCCACCAACTGGCTGTGTTCCTCTGAGCAAGTAAGTCCCTGTTTCTTTCTGGGCCAATAGCCCTGCCTAGCTGACTCTGGCCCAGGAGGGTTGAGAAATCCTCTCATCTGCAGGCCACAAGAAGGCCAGAAGCCACCTAGACAGAATCTGACCCTGAATAGAGATGAGAAAAGATGCACATTGTCCCTAGGATGCCCTTTCTGACTCCCTTGTCTCCTATATGCCCTTAGTATTCTGCTTCCTCTGGACAGGATACATGCTGCCAGAATCAGTCTGGCAACTTCATGAGCACTGCTCAGAAGACGTGACTTTCCCATTAAGGATTTCAAAGGTTTCCTCAGAATACTCTAGGATTGGTCTCAGACACCCAGACTGAACAGGCGCCAGTTCACTGAGAATGGCTATGGACCCAGGGTCCACTCCTGCATCTCAGATGCTTCTCCACTAGCTGACTCCTTCTCTCTGCCCTCTGCCCTCTGTTCCTCCAGAGAGACACACTTGGCCTACAGATGAGATCAGGCTGGTGGTCCAGAGCTCTCAAGGATGATAGGCATGGGCCTCTCTGAAGATGGCTGAACCAGTGCCCTTCCTATTCATCTCATTTAGAGTCACAATGATGAATCAGAAGGTCATGTTTTTTTTTTTTTTTTTTTGAGTGCCTACTGCATGATAGGCATGGACTGGGTGTTTCCTCTGCATCTTATTCTATACTATTCTTCTTCTCCCAATAAGCACATATTACAGATGAAAATGTGGACAGAGAGCTTAACTGATTTACACGAGGCCACCTGGTTTTTGAGTTGAGAAGCTGAAATGAAAACCAAGTTCTCCCTAATCTCTCATTGAGACAGTCATATTCACAAAAACTGTAGTCCATGTCCATAGCATTTTATAGTCTGTGGAGTTCTTTCCCATCTGCCATTGTCTCTGACCTTTGCAGTAACCCACTGGGTTGTGTATCATCAGCCCATTTATTCAGATGAGAACACTGAGATTTAGAGTAAGGAATCAACTGGCTCAAATCAGCCAGTGTATGAATTATCTATTACCAGGTGTATGACAAATAACCCCAAAACTTGGCAGCTTAAGACAATACACATTTATTATCTCATAGCTTGTATGGTCAGGGATCCAAGCATGACTTAGCTAAATGTGCTTCATGGTCTCCCATGAGGCTGTAATCAAAGCATCAGCCCAGGGTCTGTGGTCTCATCTGAAGGCTTAACTGGAGAAGAATCTGCTTCCAATCTCATTCATGTGATTGTTGGCAGGATTTAATTATTTGTGTGTTGTTGGAGTGAGGGCCTAACTTCCTTGCTGGCTGTGGACCAAATACCACCCTCAGTTCCTTGTTGTGGGGGCCTCTCCAATATGACAGCTTGTTTTATCAAAGTGCACAAGCCAAGAAGTCACTAGAGTCTGTAAGCAAGAAGGAAGTCATGATCTTGTAACCTAATCATGGAAGTGACATCCCACACATTTGCTGCATTCTATCCTTCAGAAACAAGTCACTACTTCCACTCTAGACTCCTACTCCAGGGGACGGAATTATGCAGGGCATGATTACTAGCAGGTGGAGATTATTGGAGGCTGTCTTAGAAGTCTGCTTATCCCAGCAGGGGCTGGGCTGGAGCCCGGGGTGTGCAGCTCTGAGTCTGGCCCTTCTTCCTGGACTTGGAGATGTGCTGGCACGATGGACGGAGGTGGCAGGTGGCTATCTTCCCTTTGTCAGTGCTCTAGGGAGGCTCTCAGGGCCATGCAGAGCCTGGGCCAGCCTTCTGCATCCCAGGAAGAGAGCCGGCCCCATTTTAATTACATTGTCGCCCCCAGGGAAGCCGGTGCTCTTCTCCAGATAGTTTTGCTCCCCCTTTACTGCTATTCCTGTCTCTAAATCAAAGCCGCTCTCTGTTCAAGGGCTCCTGGCCCCAGGCAGGATGAGGATTTATGAGTGGGTGATCCGGAAATGTAATATAAAGGAGTCAGGACCCAGACAGTAATGCAAACCGAGAGGTCCTGGAGAGGCGGGTGACCAGGGCCCAGTGACCTCTCAGGCTCAGCAACCGTCCCAGCCTCCCCTTTATGAAACTCTTCCATCATCCAGCTTCCTTTCTGCCCACCCCTACTGCCCCTTCTTACTGCCCACGCTGCAGCCTCCCACCCACAGCCAGAACTCAGGGCACCTGCACTTGCTTCAGCCTACCGTTCTAGACCTGCTTCTGCTGTCCTCCCACTCCTGCCTCCCTTCTCAAACCCTCCTAGGCTCCCGTCTACATGAATAGATGTCTATTTCCATGCCTTTGTGCAGGCTGTTTCCTCTCCTGTAATTATCCTCTTCCCCAAGTCCTGGAGGTGAAACCTCCTTTAGGACGCCTTCCTTGACCTGTCCCTCTCTCAAGGCACCGAGGACTGTGAGTCTTAATACAGAGTCTGTTATGTCCACATCATCCTCCATGAATTAGACTGAGACTTCCACAAGGGTAAAGGCTGGGTCTGGAACCCACCGTGGTTCTACCACTACTGGGCTCATGGGAGGTGGTCAGCCAAAGTTGGAATAATGGAAAGAGTCAGCATCAGAAAAATGGAAAAAAGATACATGCACCTCAATACTCATTGCAGCATTGTTTACAATTGTCAAGATATGGAAGTACCATTGGTGCCCACTGACAAAAGAATGGATAAAGATGATGTGGCACACACACACACACACATGTATACACAATGGGATATTATTTGACCATAAAAAAAGACCGAAGTCTTGCCATTTGTAACAACATGGAGGGACTTCAAGGGTATTATGCTAAGTGAAATAAGTGGGACAGAGAAAGACAAATACTGTATGTTTTCACTTATATGTGGAACCCAAAAAACTGAACAAATATAACAAAGCAAACAGACTCACAGACACAGAGAAATAAACCAGTGGTTACCAGAGTGGAGCACGGGAAGGGTGGAATATGTGAAGGGGATTAAGAGGTGCAAACTATCAGTTATAAACAAATAGGTCACAGAGATGTAATGTACAGCATAAGAAATATAGTCCATATGTTGTAATTACTTTGTATGCTGTGTAATCTATAAAAATATTGAGGCAGTATGTTGTATACCTGAAATTAATATAATATCATAAGTCAACTACACTTCATTTTTTTTTAATGGAAAAGCAAAGAATAATCGTCTTTGAGCAAATAGTGCTTCCCCTTTACCCACTCCATGTGTGGTCAGTGGCTAGCCCCCTGTGCCTTCTCTCTCCCCTGGGGTACTCTCCTGGGTCAGGCCTGCTGGGTATCCCCCCAACCCTGCCACGTTATCACATGCTCCAAGAACCTATTCTACAGCTCCCACACAGGTTTGGGAGACTATGGGCGGGAACAGAAGACCACAAAGTCTTCTTTGCCCAGAGCAAAGTCACTTCCCTAGACACATGTGTGGGGCCACAAATATCCTGAGGGACATAGACAGTTGTGCTAAAAAAAATACCACCTCACCCTCCCCTGCTTTCTGCCTGACTCAGTTAGGTGCCCAGCTAAGGGCCACGTGGGTGGCCTGGGAGTCATCTCTGACTGCTGCTTCTTCTGCATCCTCCAATCAGTCCCATGTTCCATGGGTTCTACCATCTATTGAAAGTGCTCTTCCCATGTGGACTCTCTTCTCCAACCCAGCTGCCACTGCCCCATCCAGGCCACCAAGGATCCCTCCTGTTGCTCTCCCTGCCTCTACTTCACCCTACTCATCTATCCTCCACTCAAGTGGCCAGAGCCATCATTCCCTGGCTCAAAAACTCTGTGGTTTCGCACAGTGCCTGGGAACAGCACTCATTACCAAGCTGTGCGGGACTCCTCTGGCCTTATCTCCCATTGCCCCATCATCTCCAGTGCACACTGAACCACCTCCCATTCCCCAGGGCTCCTGGTGCTTTCCCACCTCCTCTTGGACCGCTCTTCTTCCTCATCTCCACCCGGGTAGCCTTACAGTCCTTCCAGGATAGCACAAATGCTGCCTCCTCCTTGAAGCCTTCTCTGACCACCTTCCTTCCAGAAGGTAGTGAACTAACTCTCAGTCCTCTGAGCTCCCAAAGGTTTTGCATCAAAGGTTTAGAAGACATTCTTTTCTTACCACTTTCACCCCCAGTCGTGAGCTCCCAGGGGGCAAAGACTAGCCTCAGCTCCCTCTCTGCCAAACCCCACCCCCTGCTGCTACCTCCTTTGTGGAGACAAAGACTTCCCCTGGGGGAGGGGAGCTGCCTTGAAATCTCTTGGATTCTCCTGACAGCTCAGTCCCGGAGAAGAAAGCGGCCCAGAAGGCTGCGCTCCGCGGGAGGGGTTCTCACCAGAAGGCCCAGCGCTGGGCCAGAGCCAAGGAGTGTTTGCAGGAGTGCCCGGGTGTGCGGATGGGGGAGGGGGACTTGGCAGCCACCCGGCTTGGTTGCGATCTGCTCTTGTTCTATTTCCCTGATGTCTTTGTTCAGAATCCCCAGGGCACTCCTCACTGGGCAGAGGGGTGGGGTACAAAAGACCCAGAGAAGGAGCAGGGCCAGCCCCCTCCTTCTAGGGGAAACCTGAGAAAAAAGAGGAGCTTGGAAGGAGCCCTTTTGTTAAAGGGCATGGGTCCCTTCGTTCCTTAGGGTCTGATTCCTTCTCCTTCAGGCTGTCCTGTCTTTGGCCTCTCCCTCTAGGCTGGCTCCTTCTCTTCAAACAGCCCTCCCTGACCCACGTTGGGCTCCCCTCCCCTCTACCCACCTGGCCCCCTTTTCTAGGGGTGTTCTCACCAAGGATACTATGGGTCAAGATTCAAAGCTCACACCCTCCTCTTACTGGGCATCCCAGCCCACCCACTTATCTGAGCCAATCTAGCCAATCCATTTTCTTTCACCCTTGTCCTCTGAAGTAAAGTTCGAGGGGACAGCCCAGGTTTCCATCTCATCTCTGCCCCTTATTCCCAGGTGCCCTGGGTCAGGTCCCTGCACCACTCAGAGCCTCAGATTCCTCACCGAAGATGAAAAGATCAGTACCTACCTCACAGGCGCTGCACTGGGGACAGGGCACTCAGGGCGGAGCAGGCAGGTGGGACTGCCCCACACCACCAGGATTGTCCTGTCCCTACCGGTGTCACAGTGCCATGGTGTCTGCTCCACAGGTCTTTCCTGGTGACACCATCTTTCCAAGCAATCCTTCTCAGGACCTTCCCTCTCCACCCACCCCTCCCCTCTGCCCTCCTCCTGCTCTTCCTGGGCAAGCACAGCCACCCCGCGGCTTCTGCAGCCACGAAGGTGCCATCAGCCCCCAACCTGCCTCTCCAGCCCAGTCTCTCTCTCCTGAGCTCCAGGGGCCCTTCTTGGCCTTCCTTTAGGCACCTCAAACTCAACAGTCCCCAAAATGTGTCTTCCCCATCACACCTGCTCCTCCTCGTGAGTTCCCCAACTCAGGGAGTGGCCCCACCATCCATCCCTCAGACAGCCCAGGTTCAGTGACAGCTCTGTCACTTTCAAGCTGTATGACTTGGGGCCTCAGTTTCCTCATCTACAAAATGGAATAATAGCCTAGAAGTTGTGAGAAGATTAAATAGCCTCATTTACTCAGGATGGCAGCATAGAACATGGTATGGCCTAAAAACTATTCCCTGGTGGCTCAGAGGGTAAAGAATCTGCCTGTAACACAGGAGACCTGGGTTCAAACCCTGGGTCGGGAAGATCCCTTGGAGAAGGGCATGGCAACCCACTCCAGTATTCTTGCCTGGAGAATCCCCATGGACAGAGGAGCCTGGTGGGCTACAGCCCATGGAGTTAGAAAGAGTCAGACACAACTGAGTGACTAAAAAGAAAAAAAAATACTATTGTTATTATGATTAGTAGAGGTGCCCTCTTCTTAATCTAACAGTAACTGTCTCTCTGGATTGGCTTGGGAAAAAGGTAGGATGATGGCCACAGACCATGGAAGAAGACAGGGAAGGATGGAGCCAGATGAGGAGCAGGAGGGGTTCATGGAGCAGGGGACTCCCAACAGAGGACTGTCTGCAGGCCACGAGGAACAAGGCTCCTAGGAAAGAAGAGCTGGCATGGGGCAGGGAGAGGTCCGGGACATGCTAACGGGGCCCAGGTTATGCCCAGATATGACTCCCTCTCAGGTCCTTTCCAGCTGCACGAGCTCCCACTCTGGGGAGTCCTCTGGGTCCTACACCATCCCCTTCCCAGCATATTAAAGTCAGAGGGCATCTCACAGAACTCAAGACCAGAACTTGCAGCAGAGCTGTAACGTGCACTAGGCTGCCTCGGGAGGTAGCGAGCAGCTTGTCAGAGAAGGTATGCAAGAAGAAGCTGGTGGGCACTTGGCTAGCAGGCTCTAGAGGAGACTCGTGTATCTGATACAGAGATAGAGGGAATGAAATGATCTTTAATGTTTAATCTTAAATGTTTCCTTCCTGCATCCTGATCCAAGAGACTATTGTCAAAATATTCCTAATTAAACCTTGTAATGAAGATAAAATATACAGGCATTAAAAAGTGCTAGACTTAAATTCATATGGTAGAATACTACTCGGAAATAAAAGGAAATGAAAATGAACTTTTTTATTGATATATGCAACCACTTGGATGCGTCTCCAAGGAATTATGCTGAGTGGAAGGGAGGTGATGAGGGAACCAATTTCAAATGGTTACATACTATATGATTCCGTTCACATGACATTTTTGAAATGACAAAATTTTAGAAGTGGAGGACACATTTGTGGTTGCTGGTGGCAGAGGGGGTTGGGGTAGATGCTGGAACAAAGGCGAATGTAGTTATAAAAGCCTGTTATTTGTTTCCTAAGACTGCTGTAATAAATTTAGCAACTTATGACACAAATGTAGTGGCTTATAACAACAGAAATTTATTCACTCACAGTTCTGGAAACCAGAAGTCTGAAATCATCACTAGGTTGGGAAAATCCCCTGGAGTAGGAAATGGCAACCCACTCCAGTATTCTTGCCAGGAAATCCCATGGGCAGAGGAGACTGGCGGGCTACAGTCCATGGGGGTCACAAAGAGTTGGACATGACTGAGCGACTGAGCACACACGCATGCAGGCTAAAGTCGAGATGTTGACAGGGCTGTGTTCCTGCTGGAGGCTCTAGGGGACAATCCATTTCCTTGCCTTTTCTAAAGTTTTGGGAGGCTTTGCTGCATGACCCCTTCCTTGCATCAGATCCCCTCTTGTATCCATCATCACATTGTCTATGTCTCTCTGAGCTTCTTGCCTCTCTCCTATGAGAACTCTTGTGATCACATTTAGGGCCCACCTGGACAATCCAGGATAATCTCCCCCATCTCAAAATCCTTAGTCACATCTGCAAAGTCCCTTTTTCCATATAAGATAACATTTACAAGTTCCAGGGATTAGACTGTGGCTATCTTTGGGGCAAGGGGTGGTGGCATTCTTTAGCCTTACAGGGATCCTGTGGTGTTGGATACACAGACCCACGCAAGGGACAAAATTGTATAGAACTTGACACTCAGAGAGGGCTTCCCTGGTTGATCAGCTGGTAAAGAATCCGGCTGCAATATGGGAGACCTGGGTTGGGAAGATCCCCTGGAGGAGGGCGTGGCAGTCCACTCCAGTATTCTTGCCTGGAGAATCCCCATGGACAGAAGAGCCTGGCAGGCTGCAGTCCATGGGCTTGCAAAGAGTCGACACAACTGAGCGACTAAGCACTGACACTCACAAAAACACAGCTGAGTACAAGTAAAAGTTACTGAGGTCTGAATAAGCTCAGTAGATTGTCAATGTCAGTGTCCTGGCTGTGATAATACTATAGTTTGGCATACTAGGCAAAGTGCTCAAGAGCTCTCTCTGCACTATTTCTTACAATTGCATGTGAATCTATAATTATTTCAATAAAAATTTCAATCAATTAAAAAGTGCTAGACCGAGGGCATGGCAGACGCTAATTTAGTTATCTTCTGTGTGCCTCTTTCCTGGAAGCACCAGCCCTGCCCCAAAGGTGGGCTCTTAGCAGCCATGTGCTATGAGGTGAGCTTGCCCTCTTGACTACAAGAGATTAGGCCAGAAGCGGGCACCTGACGCAGTTAGAGCCACTCCTCAGTTCTCTGGGACAACTTAGAATTGGGACACCAGAGAGTTCCTCTTTGGAAGGCTGGACTGGTAATGCATAAACAGGTGCTCTGTGTATCGTGTTCCGCAACATAGTGGGAGGAGCAGGGGACCACACTTGCAGGCAGAGATGACCAGAGCCTCTGTAGAGAGGAGCTGACTTGAGCTGGAGAACAGGGCACCCTGGTTAGCTTTCTGATTAGCTTTCCAAAATGGCAACCCACTCCAGTACTCTTGCCTGGAAAATCCTATGGACGGAAGAGCCTGGCACGCTACAGTCCATGGGGTTACAAAGAGTCGGACACAACTGAGCGATTTCACTGTCTTTTCTTTCCTGTTTCTAATCCCTCTGGGGTGTGGCCTGACCTAGCCCTTGGATTTCATAATAGCCTTTCTGTCCTGGCACAAAAATCCCCTTCCTCCCTATCCCCTTAACCTCAAGCTAAGTGAAGAGGATTTCTCTTATTTACAGTCAGGAAGCCCTCACTGCTAAAAATGGAGCATGTCAGGACTCTGAGCCCCACGGCCTGCCTGTCCCCTACCCAGGTGCCCCGGGGAGGTCCAGTGCAGGGAATATAAAGGGTCCTTCTTTTTATCTTCGGCTTTAACTCCTGTCTGTTACCCTCTGGGCAGCATTGTCTCTCTGCACAATGAAGGACAGGGCCTGGCTAGGAGCCCTGTCAGCTCCCCACAGCATCATGCCACGGGCACTTGACAAATGTGCAGAAGACTGAGTTGAAGCCATCCTGAGAATCCCTAGTCTCAAGGCAGAGGACAGTCTGAGGAGGGGTGAGCCGAAGCACTGTCACATCTTAGAGAAAAAGAGAATGAGAAGAGCCCGAGTCAGCTCCCCCAGGCAACCAGGAAACAATTTGCAAGATGGAATTCAACAAGCAATGCCAACAAGATCATAATGACCATATTTATGGGAGAATGTGGAGGCCCGAGCGTGGGTTTTCATTATCGTGTGTACAAATGTGATGTCTCTCCATGCAGCCAGCCTTCCGCTCCAGGCAGCAGCTGTTGGCTGGTGCATGGTAATTTGATGTAAATTGCCCCCAAATATGGTAATTCTCTCTTCTACCAGGGGAGTTTGAAGTCACAAACCTGGAGATGTTGGCAGCAGATGTTTTCTTACTTCTCTGCAGGCTGCTGGTATTATTGTAGAAGAGGGCAAACAGATCTGGAGACAGTACTTACCTTTGCTACCTCCTGCACTAGTGCTGTGTGGACTGGAATGAGCAAGATTACCTCTCAGGGCCTCAGTTTCCTCATCTATAAAATAGGCATGATATCTGCCAGGGTTGCTTTGAGAAGTAGAGAAGATATACTCAGAGCATCTAGTACAGTGCTTTTAGTAATATTATTTTTTGGTCCTTAAAGTTGCCAGTGGTGGAGGTTGAGCAGCCAGTGCCTAGGGATAGTCCCTGGTCCCCAGTAATGAGATCCCCAGGCAGAAAACAACAAGAACCAGATGATTAAAATAAACATGAAAAGTGCTGTAGGGCAATGTGTGACTGAGGACAGACTAAGGTTTAATATCTTTACAATGTAAGAGCTCACCGGAATTTGTAGGGGAAACGTCAGTACCCCAATAATGTAAATGAGAGGGTACAGCCGTTTCCTCCAGAGAAAGACAAATAGGGATCAAACCCAAGGAACAATATATCCTTTTTCTTTTCTTCTTTAGAAAGTAGTGAAAGACATAAAGATGGCTTTATTCCTATCAAATATGAAAATTATTCATAAGAGGAATTCGATCCAGGTGAAGTTTCTAGCGAGAGTGAAACACCCAGCTGGTGAGGTGGCAGCCTCCCCGGGCAGGGACATTTTACAAGGTGATCTAACAGTGTGTACCAAAAGTCACAACAAGGCAGATGACCCCAGAGTCTCACTAATGTGTGTTTCTCCTGAGGAAATTATCCAATAGAAGAAAAAAGCCGAGTGAACAAAGATGCTGTGAAAAAATTTTAAAAGGCAGGGTATGCATCCATTAGTGGTTGATGCTGAATCAAGCCAGGATGCTTCCACATGGAATACTCTGATGTGCTTAAAAGGGGAATGTTTTGAAGAGTGGGCATACCATGTGGAATAATGTTTATGGTATATTTTTAATTTAAAGACAGAGAACAAAAGGCTATTTACAGCATTATTGAAACTGCAAGCACATGTGCCCATGTGCGGCAAGGATGGCCATTATGGGAAGGAGGAGCCCTTGAGAAAAGGGGGTGCCTGCACAAAGGGTGCCGTGCACATGCAGCATGCAAGTTCTCTCTCTAGGTCACCAAAGGTGGACCCAGAGTAGTTGCAGCAGCAGTGGACGGGTCTGCTGGCCCTGAAAAGCAGACCTGGGGTGTGAAGGAAAGCTCTTTCCAGGAGTTGCTGGCAGTTCAGCTCTGGGAGGAACATTCTTGCAGCCAGAGCCTTGTAATGGAGACATGGATTGGGTCCTCTGGCAGTGAGCTCCCAAGGGCTGGAGGTATGCAAGCAAAGATTGGAGCAGGTGGGCAGCTGGATGGGACATCACCTGTTTAGGTGGTTACTGCTATTGCTGCCGAGTCGCTTCAGTCGTGTCCGACTCTGTGCAACCCCATAAATGGCAGCCCACCAGGCTCTGCCGTCCCTGGGATTCTCCAGGCAAGAACACTGGAGTGGGTTGCCATTTCCTTCTCCAATGCAAGAAAGTGAAAAGTGAAAGTGAAGTCGCTCAGTCGTGTCCGACTCTTTGGGACCCCATGGACTGCAGCCTACCAGGCTCCTCCATCCATGGGATTTTCCAGGCAAGAGTACTGGAGTGGGGTGCCATTTCCTTCTCCAGTTTAGGTGGTTAAATGATGCTAATCTCCTGCCTGCTCATAACAGCACATCTGGCCAGGTATCCCCCAAACAGAAACAGGGTAAACTCACTTGTTCATGGAACACAGGCAAGGAAAGAGGGAGAGAAAGAAGAAGGAGGAGGGAGGGAAAGAATGAGGGAGAGAGTAGGCAGAAAAGGAAGAAGGGAGGGATGGGGAAAGGAGGAAAGGAGAGGGAAGGAAGGGAGGAGAGGGGAGGCCTGTCACAGGCTAAGCAGGCATCTAATCCCATTGTAAACACTGTCAGAAACTTGTCTTCCTAATTGAAAAGCCCATGCGGCTGCTTAATCCAGTCCATGTTAATGAGACCAAAACACTTTACGGCAGATATTGACTCCAGTCATCACAGTGCCAGTCCTGAGGACCCTAGAGGGAATACACTGACAGAAGCAAGGCTGGGTCGGTCTTGGCCTTGATGGACATCATCACGTTGTTCCATCACTCCAACCATCCCTCGGTGAGACCTTCTCATACGCAAAGGGACTGCAGGATTTTCATGTGGGAAAGTACCACTCCCATTGATCAAACCAGTCAGTCCTAAAAGGAATCAGTCCTGAATATTCATTGGAAGGACTGATGCTGAAGCTGAAGCTCCAACACTATGGCCACCTGATGCAAAGAACTGACTCATTGGAAAAGACCCTGATCCTGGGAAAGATTGAAGGCAGGAGAAGGGGATGACAGAGGATGAGACCATTGGATGGCATCACTGACTCAATGGACATGAGTTTGAGCAAGCTCTAGGAGGTGGTGAAGGACAGAGAATCCTGGTGTGCTATAGTCCATGGGGTCACAAAAAAGTTGGACACAACTGAGTGACTGAGAGGAGCTGAGCCATTCCTATAACCTAGATTGTCTCTCTTAAATGGAAGAACATGAGAAAAAAATGGAAGAAGGTGGTCTCTAAAGGCCTGGGTAAAAACATCTGCTCAAACAAGTATAGCAAAGTACAAATCTGTTCATGGAATTTTTTTTTTTTTGCTAGTTTAATGACTTCAAACAAATCATTACTAAGCTAAAGTGGGTCATTTGGGAAGCTGTGGTTGAGGCTATGTTCAACCAATTCTCTCCTCCTGCTTGTGACATTTAACCCCTCCTACAAAAGGTTAATGTCGTTGTTTTCAGCCTTGCTCTTAGCAAAAGACCTCTCATCATATTTTCAATTAATTAATGAGACACTAAAGTGCTGTGGCCGTGGGCCTAGATCTTGGAGTCGCACCCACCTTGTTCCAGCCTTGCCATCCCTCACGTGGGTCTCAGGACAGCTGTGGGTCAATTGCCTGCTCCAGCCTTGCCGTCACAGGCCATCCTCTACACAGGCTACCAGAATGTTCTTTCCAATATACCATTCTGGTTCTGTTTAAAGACCTTCTGTGTTCCCTGTTGCCCAGTGGATAAAACCTAAACTTGTTCATCTTCATTCATCATCGTTCTAGCATAAGCTCCTCTCACCATACCCCTAATCATCACCACCCCAATTTCCACCACCGTCACACACCTTACACTTACACTCCAGCCATTGACCTACCTCACAGGACTGGGCTCAAAACGCAGTCCTAGGCCAGTACACTTGAGATTTCATAGAACATGTAGTCATCTGGTTTGAAGAATTCTTTTTTGTTTAAAGAATTCTTAAAAATAGAATTCTAACTTTGAATAGCACATCTCAGTTTACCAGCCTTTTCATGTAAATTACCTCATTTAACCCTGACCTCAACCAACTCCCTGATGAACATTATTATGCGTATTCTACAGGTGAGGAGCCAGAGGCTCAGCCAGGTGACTGCCTGGAGGCAGAACTGGAACCCAAAACAAGAATCAGCTTCCTTGAGCACATCGTGCAGTCTGGCTCAACGGTTTCCAAGACCCCAGGTATTATTTCTCTTATCCTACAAAAGAGGAAGCTGGGGCACAGAGGGGCCAAGGAACTTGCTGATATCGCAAAGCTACTGAGTAGTTGGACTAGAGAGATTCCCAATCCATCCAGCTCAATGCCCACATCCCAGCTGTCTTTCCGTGGCAGCTGTAAAGAGACCAAGTTGAAGTTACCCTTTGACCTTGGCAGTCATTCATTGTCAGGTTCCGGGAACAGGGTCTTCCAGATCATTATTTAGAATGTGATGGGAAGTGAGCATTTAACCAGACAACAGCTGTCGTGTGAATTGAGTGACCCAGTCGTCCTTGAGAAATGTGTGTCTTCTGGGAGTGACTCTCAGCCCTTTCTGTCCCCCGATCTGAGGTGACTAATGAGAAATTCACATCCAACCCTGAACCCAGTGGCAAAGAGAAGAGCTGTAACCCTGGACTGGCAAGTCAGATGCTCCATACCCTCAAGTTGTGTTTCACTGACTGGTTTGAAATCATAGTTACCTGTTCAGTTATCTGCTCATTCATTCATTCCACAAACATTTCTTGAGACCTGCATTGTGGCAGGAACCAGGCATTCTCACATGTGGAGATGTGGCCCTCATCCCTGGGGGCTTTAATCTAATGGGGAGCTAAACGGGTAAGCGTATGAGATTTTCTTAGCCATCTCCTGCCTTTACCACATAAAGGAGCTGAGGCCTAGAGATGGGGGAGGCCCTCCTCTGTTTTCAAAGAAGAGATTTACACAATTTTGCATTCGAGCCAGAGACCTCACGGTGGCATTTTTTTCAGGAGGCCAAAGAGGTTGAGGTTTCTTTTTTCCCCAAGGCAACCTGTAGGAGCGTTCCTTTGACAAGATAGTAAAACATCTGTGTTTATAAGTCAGATAAGGAGGAATCTGGCAGCCGAGGGCTTCATGAAGGTATTGCTTCCAAAGACACAGTCCGAGCTGGAGACATCCAGAGGCAGCAGCCAGAGCCTGGCCCGAGCCGCGGGTGCCAGTTTCCTCCCTCTGGTCTCCCATCTTGGTGGGAGACCCTGGCCGGAGCCCAGGTCTGGACTTGTTTTTCACTGAGTGGTTGTTTGATGCATGGACTTAAATGTTGGGCATCTCTACCTTTTTTCATCCAACACTCAGCTCACACAGAGATCAGAAGATCTCTTAATTCTGCTGTTTCTCATCTCCTAGATTGTATTGAGCTCTTTATCTCATAGTCAAGGTCTTTAGTGCAGCTCCCTGTGCCAGACTTGTCTCTCCTCCCCAAATATGCCCACATCCCATGCTGAACCCAGATCAAAGTTCTCATTCCAAAGCAAGCACCATCTTTCCTGTAAGCCTGTGCCCTTACCATCTGGCCCCTCTGGTGGGCACACCCGGCCCACACCTTTGCTCCTGTCCATGAAGACCCCTCCTTCTCCCCATCAGGATGATAAGATTGGCGTCTCTTTGAGTGTGTTCCACTTCCCTGGGTGTTGAGGCAGTCCCCGTGGCAGAATGCTCTGAATGTTTCCTCTGCACATCCCCCTGGTCAGAGTAAAATGCACAAGGAGCAATTTGGGAACAGTATCAGGCAACACACTATCAGTTAAGGGACTAGTGAGAATACACGTAGGTGCTTTGCTTTTCCCAGAGAACAGCTGATCGACTCCACAAGGAGGGTGACTGCAAAAGTAAGTACAAACAAGCTCACTGTTAATGCAGTGCTCCTCTCTTCCATGGAAGGTTTTACTTGGACTCAAATTGTAAGTCTGTGGTTTAGTCTGTAGGGTCCCAATGCTCGCAACCTCAGAGCCTTAGTTTACCCATATATAAAATAGGATGGATGAAAAGATCTATCTTTAGAGATAGATCAAAAATTGGTGGAGGAGGAAGTGCTGTGTAGACTGTGACGTGAACCCAGCAGAAGATCCCAAGTACCTGGTGGCATCTGATTTCTGTCCCCCTGGACCAAAGACACCACCTGAACAGCCTACAAGCAGTGAGCGATTTCATCATACAAGCTCAGGGTAGCTAGGAGGGATCCCACAGAAAGACTCCAGTTGAACTCTTCCTGAGACCTGGAGGTGCAGAGGGCTGGTGGAGGCAGGACCTACTGCACACAGGAGCCTTGAATGCCCCACAACTCAGAACAGGAAGGGTATGTGAGCTTGCAGCAGGGTGGAGTCAGAGGGTCTAGGGCCAGGGCTCTGGTATCACAGAAGAGAAGCTGGATAGAGGGACCCATTCCCAGTCCTCTGGGTGGTTATCTATGACCTAGTGAGGTAAAAGGAGGGACAAAGGCCAGGGACACAGAACGTCCTAGATCTAGGCCCACTCCACCACAGATTTGCTGTGTTCTTTGAGGCAAGTCTCTTCCTCTCTCTGGGCCTTAGAGCCCAGAGATAAGATAATAAAATAAGAACAAGGTGGCCTCTAAGTCCCCTGTAAGCCCTGAAATTCAGTGGGTCAATGAAAAATCTCCCTCAGTTAGCAGACTGCTCCTGCACAAACCCACAGTATGAAAGAAACCAAAGCAGCTTGTTCTATATCCATCTGGAAACTCCCTGAATCAGTCTCCTCTCCCCACAGATGCTTGCTATAGCCTTTCTGGATCTCGGCATCAGAGCCACAAGTTCCAGGTATATCTCCATATTTGATGCAGTTTCTCATTAGGCTAGTGAAATCTTTCCTTCCAGACCAAAGCCAAGAGGAGCCATCTGCAACATGGAGCTGAGAATAAAGCAGAAGCAAAAAAAACTGCTGTGTTGTTGTGAGTGGAGAAGAGGTCAAAAATGACCGCTCAGTCTCGGGAGGCAGAGATGACATTGGAATGCCAGGCCTTGACCACAGGTGGGTCAGATGGAAGGACAGTCTGTGTCCCATGAAACTGACCCTCCTCACAATAGCCTCAGGAGTTAGGTTTCATTTCCCCCATTTTAGAGGTAAGGAAATCACAGCTCAGAGAGGTAAAGTTGCCTGCTGAAGGTCACACAGCCAGTGGCCAAATCAAGCATCAAAAGGTGGTCTCACTGGGCTGCATGACCTCCCTTTCGCTGACACTGATCTGTTATAAGCATGTCCCCATTTCCGGTGTCCCTCCAATGACAAGAGCTGGGTAGACTCAACTCTTATCCCAGGACTCTCAAACACAGAAAAGATGTTCAGTAAGTGTGGAAGGAATTGAACTGAACTGAATTGAATTTCCACGGAAGCCCACCTGACGCTGGAAATTGACGGACAGGTGATCCCTTGTCAGGGCTCTGTGGTGTGTATCATCTCCACAGTGGCTCCTGGGGAGTCGGGGAGACAGACAAAGTGTTTCCATCCCAGCGGGGGGCACAAGGTCAGACTCTTAGAAAGAATTAATAATATCCAAGGAATTCCTCTGGAACAGTAGGGGGGAATAAAGATTCTTCAAAGAAGACCTAATAGTGAATTCTCTGGATTTTCCAGCTAATTTGAAGGTACCTACTTGGAACATTTTCTTGTCAGAAAAGATTTTAAAATACATTCATTCAGTGTGACATGATAATTGGGCCTGGCTGCCTGATGAATGCCTTTTATCTATTCCTGAGCTATTGTTCCCTGGGATCGAGCTGATGGGCTGGAACGGGCACTTTGTTAACTGCACAAACAGAGCTACTTGCAATGATTTCTGGCCATGGGATGCAATGGGGTCTCAGAAAGATGCTGTCAGGGGTTGTAATGATAAGGTGTCAGCGAAATAAGGAACTTTAGAGATAGATCAGAAAAGGCAACTTCTTCATTGTTTCCCTGGGGGAGACCGAGGCCCAGGGAGGGGCAGGACCAGCCAGTACCACGTGTCAGGGAGACAGATGGCAGAGGTGGGACTTTGACCTGGAGGTTCCGACCCAGAAGGCAAGCCTCTCCTTCCTGCCTACAGGAGTCCAACGGAGAAAACAGCAATGGCCAGTGTGAGTCCTTGTCACTAATGCCCCCCACTTGATCCTCAGCCTGTTGCCAGGGAACACTCACCTGTTTCATGCCAGGGTTTGGCTGCCTGAGTGTGATGTGTTTTCTGACAGCTGCCTCTTCTCAGCTACACAATGCTGTTATCAAATCAGCTATTTTCACAGGGCCTTTTCCCTTTCTCCTTCTTTTATCGTTTCCTTTATTTTAATGCCTTTGTCTTATCGAAGGCAAATTTCCAGGCCTGGCCATCTGATAATCATTTGCAAAGGCTCCATGCTTCTTTATCATCCTTTATGAGAAGGAAGGATTTATTTGGACTTATTGTTTATCTTTACATAGTATTATGGCTTGTATTGATTTTCCTGTTGAAGTTTCTTCAGTATTTTTTTTAAACCAGTTTCTCTGTTAGGATTTCTGAGACAACTCTATATGTTAATAAATTGTTTGCAAAATTATGACTGGAGTTTTCTGCTTTGTCAGAGCAGGGTGGCTATTTGTCTTTAAAAACTCAGTGAACTGCCTTTCATTAACATTTAACGAATAAAAGCGTTCCACTGGGAGGTGGAAGTTGACATTTCCATTGTTTTCCTTAGAAAGCACCGCGATGTTAATCATCCCTCAAGGGACTTCATTTTTACAAAAGTAAAGTAACAAAGGCCCAGGGTAGGTGTGCTTTTCTGCGCACATGTGTTGGTATTTAGGCACGAATGTGTGTCTGTGTTTCCATGCTTGTATCTGTGTCTAAATGTGTATTTATGATGCGTGAGATTATATTTGTCTGCCAAGGTGTAATTGGCCGTGTGTGTGTCTAGGTGGTGGGTGGCGGTGGTGGTGGTGTGTGTGTGTGAATCTGTGTGAATTTGAATGTATGTGCATTGTGTGTCTTATGGCCATGTGACTATGTTCATGAGTAGATGTTTTCATGCACATGTGCTGGCTTGTATATATATATACATCTATCCATGTGAGTAAACGGGTGCTGTGTATGTGATGATTTGGGGTTTATACATCCATGTGTCTGATTAGGGCACTTGTGTGGAGATGTCTTTGTCCGTGTTTTTCTGCTTGAGTGTTTGCAGGATGGAAATGTTCAGATTAGTGTTCAATCTCCTATCTACATGTACACAGTACCCTCTAGTGGACATCAAAAGAAAGCATCCCCAAACCCGGCAAAAAAGGTAGGATGTGACCTCCAGTTTCCCACTAGTCCATTGTTAACTGCAGGGCAAATTTTCTAGGATGGTCCTTGAGAGGCAGGGGAAGGTAAGGCTCCCACTTAACAGGGAACTCCCTGCAGGGTCCATCCCACTGGCAGCTGCTTCATAGTGTGGGGAGAAAGGACTCATGCTCTGATAGAGAGGCTAGGTCTCCGAACCTGGTGAGTCACTGGGCCAGGAGGAAGGGGACCTGCACACCATAAGACCAAAGCACAGAGGAGTCTTACTCAGAGCTTCCATATTTGGTGGGGCCCTGCCTTCTCCACTGTCCGACTCAGGCCCAATTATAAGGACGTGTTCAGCTCCAGGCCCTTTATATACCAATGTACCAACTTCCATGTCCCAGGAAATAGGATCTCTTCACCTGGGATGCTGTATAAATTTCCTCTTGCTGCTGTAACAAATTACTACAAACTTAGTGGCTTAAAACAACCCAAATGTATTATTTTAGAGTTCTAGAGGTCAGAAGTCTGAGTGGGCAGGATTTCGTACCTCCTGGGGGCTCTCAAGGAGAATGTTTCCTTGCCTTTTCCAGCTTCTGGAGGCTAACTGCCACCCTTGGCTCCTGGCCCCGCATCACTCTGACACCTGTTTCTGTTTCATATCTCTGTCTTTTAATTCCAACTCTCTTGCCTCCCTCTTTCTTGGACCCTTGTAATTACATTGGACCCACCTGGATATTACAGAATACTCTTCCCATCTCAAGATCCTGAATCACATCCCCAAAGTCTCTTACTACATGAGATATCGTTCTCAGGTTCTGGGTATCAGGATGTGGGTAACTTCGGGGACCCATTGCTCAGCCTACTTCAGATACTCATCTCCAGAGTCCCTCATCTCCCTGTGCAATTCTGTATAGGTCCAGACAGACAGGACTTGAGCACCTAGATTCATTTGTGGGATGCTTACCCTACGTCTGACATTGCACTAAAGTCTTAATGGACTGTCTCACTGAATCCTTTCAAAACGTCTATGAGGTAAGCACTATTGTTACAGTTAAATTGGGACTCAGCATGGCTAAATAATTTGCCCAAAGTCACACAGCTGGAAGTTGTGGGGACATATTTTGAACCCAGAAGTTTTCAACTTCAAAACCATATTCCTCACCATTAAAAGATATCACAAGGGGCAAACTTCCATTTTATAGATGAGAAAACTGAAACCCAGAGGTAGGGCATTTGATAGTAATTTGACATCAATCAATGCCTTAAGAGAAATGTAAACATCTGTCATTTTAGGAACTGCTATACCAAGCAGTCATGGGCGATTCAGGGCATAAAAATTGTTTTAAAGACAGATGTATTAAGGTATAATTAACATACAGTAAAATTTGCCCACTTTTTGCTGTACAGCTCTATGAATTTTGACAAGTGTATGTAGTTTTATAACCACTATCACAATCAAGAAATAGCATATATAGTCAAACCCCTCCTTCAATCCCAGCCCCTCCAACCACTGACATATTTTTATGTTCCTTTGGTATTTGCCTTTTCCAGGATGTCATAGATGACTTTTTAATTCTCTTTTTTACTGGGATATTATTTACATGTTGTAAAATGTATGTTTCTGGGCATAGAGTTCTACTACAGAGTTGCAACAAAAATGCCCATAGACATGTAACCAATGCCACAGTCAAGACACAGAACAGCTCTATCACACCCCGAGATCCCCCTGGGCTGTACTTCTGTGGTCCTCTTTCCTCCACACCCTCACAGTCAGTGATCTATTTTCTGTTCCCATAATTTTGTCCCTTCCAGAATGGCATATGAATAGAATCATACAGTATGTAGCCACTGAGTATTTCTTCTTTCACTAGCGATAATGCATCTGAGATTTATCCACATCAGCAGTTCATTCCTTCTCATTGCTGATCAGTATTCCATTGTATGAAGGTAACTCTTTGTTTATACATTCACCAGTTGAAAGATATTTAGGTTTTTTCCCAATGTGGTGGTGGTTACGAATTTTCCTTTGTAGTTTCTGCTGGGTTTGCTTTGATAATATTTCACTGACACTGTTTGTATTTATATTCATAAGGAATATTGAACTATAGCTTTTTTTCTTTTAGGTGGATGTCTTTGTCTGCTTTTAGGACCAGGGAAGTTCTGGCCTTATAAAATAATTGGGAAGTGTTTCCTCTTCTTTAGTTTCTCTAAGAGTTTGTGTAGAATTGGTATTATTTCTTCCTTAAATGACTTGGTATTAGAATTCACCAGTGAAGCCATCTGAGCCTGGAGTTTCCCTTGTTGGAAGGTTTTCAATTATGAATTCAATTTGTTTAACAGATACTGGGCTATTCTTGTTATCTATTTCTTCCTGAGTGAAGCTTTGGTAGTTGGTGTCTTCCAAGATATTTTTCCATTTCATCTGAGTTATTAAATTTATTATTATAAATCTGGGGAGAAAGTGCTGAAATAACCAAACACAGAAGTGAATGAGTCACCTAAGGAGACCACAGCAAACAAAGAACAGAAATTCTGGGTTAGGAAATAATCTGAAATTTATGAAAAACATAATGCTCTTTTGAAACAAGTCAGTGTATTAAAAAGTACCATTATGCACAAAGATGTAAAGCAAAGTCTTATCAAAAAACTGGAAACCACATAAACGCCAAAGAAAGTTTATAGAGTATATTCACTTGATAGAATGTATATGTCATTTAAATCATGTAACCAAAATGTTAATAGTTATTTGTTGAAGTTTTGAGTCTATGAAAGTGAAAGTCACCCAGTCGTGTCTGACTCTTTTCGATCCCATGGACTATACAGTCCATGGAATCCTCCAGGCCAGAATACTGGAGTGGGTAGCCTTTCCCTTCTCCAGGGGATCTTCCCAACCCAGGGATCGAATCCAGGTCTCCCATATTTCGGGTAGGTTCTTTACCAGTTGAAACACAAGGGAAGCCCAAGAATACTGGAGTGGGTAGCCTATCCCTTCCCCAGCAGATCTTCCCAACCCAGGAATCTAACCAGGGTCTCCTGCATTGCAGGTGGATTCTTTACCAACTGAGCTATGAGGGAAGCCCTTTGAGTCTATGGGGTCCTTTTTTCTTCTTCTTCTTTTTTGTTTCCTCGAAATTTGCTATTTAACATTTATTAACGGAGAGGGCAATGGCACCCCACTCCAGTACACTTGCCTGGAAAATCCCATGGATGGAGGAGCCTGGAGGCTGCAGTCCATGGGGTCGCTGAGGGTCGGACACGACTGAGCGACTTCACTTTCACTTTTCACTTTCACTTTTCACTTTCATGCATTGGAGAAGGAAATGGCAACCCACTCCAGTGAAATGGCAACCCACTCCAGTGTTCTTGCCTAGAAAATCCCAGGGACAGGGAAGCCTGGTGGGCTGCCATCTATGGGGTCGCACAGAGTCGGACATGACTGAAGTGACTTAGCAATAGCAATAGCAGCAGATTTTTAAAAATGCATATATTAGTTTTATTTACAGCTATATCCTCAGAACCTAGTACTTCAGTTCAGTTCAGTTCAGTCACTCAGTCGTGTCCGACTCTTTGCAACCCCACGAATGGCAGCATGCCAGGTCTCCCTGTCCATCACCAACTCCCGGAGTTCACTCAAACTCACGTCCATCGAGTCAGTGATGCCATCCAGCCATCTCATCCTCTGTCGTCCCCTTCTCCTCCTGCCCCCAATCCCTCCCAGCATTAGAGTCTTTTCCAATGAGTCAACTCTTCGCATGAGGTGGCCAAAGTACTGGAGTTTCAGCTTTAACATCATTCCTTCCAAAGATCACCCAGGACTGATCTCCTTTAGAATGGACTGGTTGGATCTCCTTGCAGTCCAAGGGACTCTCAAGAGTCTTAGTGGGTAACAAATAAATATTTATTAAATATAAATCTAGCAACTCCTAGCTTTAATCTTTCCCATGAGCTTGATAACTTGAATACATCCCTCAAGATCCTATAGAAAATGCCCCTCCTCTAGGAAGGCTTCTGCAACCCTTCCACAGTGCTTTTATTGCACTTGGTGTTAGCACAGAGCCAAAGCAGGAGACTATAGGCAGCACCTTATATAAATCGTCGCAGCTTAGTTTAGTTTCAAAATGTTCCTTAGGAATTTGGTAACTATCAAAACGCCTAACCCCATCAACTAGAACAAAACAAATTATTCTATGGCATTTTCTAAGACAGAAGGTATTTTATCTATTAATCATTGTTGCCTTCTTTTTTGCCTTTCTTTTAGTGCTAAAATGTTTCTGTTTTCTTTTAAAGTAAACTTTTAATTTTGGAATAAACTTAGATTTAAAGTTGTGTAGATAAGAGAGACTTTCCTCCACAAATAGCACTTTTTGTTACGTGTCAAAGCAAAGAAATTTGACATTGGTACATGATTATTAAGTAAACTCCGGATTTCATTTGGATTTCATTGGTTTTCCATTAATGTCCTCTCTCTACTCCATGATCAAATGCCAGGCATCATGATACATTGAGCTATTGTGTCTCCTCATGGTCTGCTCTGGTCTGTGACAGCTTTTGTTTGTTTGTTTTTCATGAGCTTGATAATCTCAAATCCTGGGTATCCTATAGAATGTTCCCCACTCTGGTTTATCTAATGTTCTTCTAATGCTTAGATTGGGATTACAGGTTGATGGAAAGACTGGCACAGAGGCGAAGTGCCTTTCTCATCTCATCATTCCAGGTGACATGACGTCACTGGTAAGGTTCTCCTTGATCGCTTGGTTGAGGCGGCGTTTGCTAGGAGTCTCCACTGGAGAGGTACTATTTCTTTTCCTTTCTATGCTTTATTCTTTGGAAGCAAAGCTAGGATCTAGAATTTTATCTCATGGGTCCCAGAACCTATCGCCATGTTATAATTGTTAAGTGGAGACCCAATATCTGAGAATTACTATAAACATGCTATGCTGTGTTATTCAGATTACAAAATAACCCTGACTCATTGAAAAAGACTCTGATGCTGGGAGGGATTGGGGGCAGGAGGAGAAGGGACAACAGAGGATGAGATGGCTGGATAGTATCACTGACTCGATGGACGTGAGTCTCAGTGAACTCCGGGAGTTGGTGATGGACAGGGAGGCCTGGCGTGCTGCAATTCATGGGGTTGCAAAGAGTCGGACATGACTGAGTCACTGATCTGATCTGATCTGATGAAAAGGTAGGATGGGCGTGTTAGTGGAACTAATTAGTGCTGTTTGTCATGAGCCCTCTTCACATCTCCAATCCTGGTTGTATCTGGCCCCCGATGACAAATGACATAGTTGTTCCCAGGCACCTGCTCTGGACTAGCTGTTGTCTTGGACTCTGTGGCTTGGACCATGGAGTTGAGCTCCTCCAACCCCTGTCTTATACAGTAGGCGAAACTGCAGACCAGAGAGGGAGAGGGCTTGCCTAAAGTCACACAGCTCTTGAGTAGCAGAACCAGAACTGGAACTTGATTGCTTCACTTTCCCAGTGTTTGTAGTAATGTTAGTCGTGATCTGAGACCCTCCTTCCCCAAACTCCTATTCAGTCAAGAAGGGTACTCTGCTTTTCTGCATGGTTTCCCATTCCAGTCTCAGTATCTGAGTTCCTATTCTACAACCAGCCAGGAGGGTCCAGAGAAGGATAATCATATTAATACATCCACACAGCCCTCAAGGAGTTCTTGGCAAGCAGGGTGACAGTTCCACTGAGTAGTACATACTGACACAGAGTAAATGTAAATAGTTGTTGGATGAATGGACTAACAGAAACACTTTAAATTCACAGCCCCTTCCATCTGGTTAAGGCCTGTCGCCCACCTTGATGGTAGCATATTCCATGCCTTGAGAACACTAAACGACCTCGACCTTTATACCAGGGGTTTGACTAAAGACCTATCAAGAGTCCCTCCCCTATAAGAACCTATACTCTGAGAGCAGGGACCATGTGGCTCTAGCTTACCAGCTGGATGTCAGCATTTAGCAAAGATGTTTGATGGATGAGTGAGTGAGTGGGTGAATGAATGAGGTCCCAGGCACAGAGAAGACTGGGCTGTCACACACACACACACACACAGCCAAGTCTTCTAGAGGCCCAGATGCAGCTTCCATTTCTCACCAGCTGCCAGGCCATCATATCAGACGCAGGTTTTCAAATAGAAGCAAAAAGTTGAATGTTTGAAGCTAAACAAAGCAGTGAGCTAAGCCAATTTTCCTAGAGGCAAGCTGCTTCCCCCTCCACCCCGCCTGCCACCCCAGAGCCCGCAGCCAGGCCTGTCCCACTGCCAACCCTCAGCTTCCAATATCTGCACCCAGTCAGAGAATGTGGGGCTAGGGGCTTCTGCAAGGGAGGTCCCCTACCATCTTCCTATCCTGTACGGCCAGGGCAGACTGCCTCTTTTCCCCTAGTCTACCCCACTCCCAGCCAACACACCCAGGTCCTGGGGGTAGAAAAGGGAGGAGCTCTATATTCAGGAGTGGAAAGAAGAAAAGAAGATAGGAGAGCCTACACCTGGGCACCCACTGGGAGCTCTGCTAGGTGCTGGGTACCCCACCTAGGCTAGTAGTTCGCAGCTCATTACCAGTCAGAGGCAGGGGCTGTCACTGCATTTTGCAGATGTGGAAAAGGAGGCTCAGAGAGGTTACTAACTTGCCAAAGCCGCAAAGTCCCTTCTGCGGCAGAGCGGATAGAACCTCAGCTCAGTCTGATTCCAGAGCCTGAAGTCTTGCCTCAGGCTGTGGAGAAGAGGTTTCTGGTCCCAAACTCTCTTGTCTTCCTCAGTGCCAGAGTAATTCCCTTTTCTCTTCAGTCCAGATGAAATGCCACCAGGATGATTCACCTCCTTGTTTGTTTTGGTTTGTTTTTAAGGCTAATATAAGTAATGAGGGGCAGAGGTGTAGCTATTACCCATTCAATCCCTGGTGAATTACTCCAATCCATTTGCTTTCCTCTTTTAAAATTATTATTTTATTGAAGTTGATTTACAATGTTGTGTTCATTTGCATTCCTTTTGATTCTACCCCCAGCTGAGTCTCCCTTGCATGGAGCAGAAGGAAATGCTAGGAAAAGAGAGATAGGGTCACTTAACAACCTTCACTGTAATCCGTGTGCAGATCAGGAAACTGAGGTCAAAAGCAAAGAAGAGAAATGCCCAAAGCCAGGTTAGGAAAGCAGGTAGAGTGAGACCCCAGTTCAGGAATAGGAAAGGAGATTCCCCAAACCAGGGCGAGCTCTTCCTAGCAAAGCTCCCTGGTAGAGGTGAAGGAAAAGCAAAGGAGAAGGTAAGGGAAGGGTGTGGAAGGAAAGGTGGAGGTTTTCAGAGAGATAGGGTTTTTCTGAAAGGGGCCACTGGGATACAGTTGCCTGTCCTAGAAAAGGAGGCCCAGCCACCCCCACCCCACCAGCACCCACCTACTTAGACACTGGTTTAGGAAGGTGCAAGGAACCTAACCCCATAGCAGGCAATAGCCTAGCATCTACCTGGAGCTCTGCTCCACCACTCACAAGGCTTGTGGATCCCTCTGAGCCTTGGTGTCCTCTCCTGTAAAATGACTGCTTCCTTTTAAGGGAAGAGTTCATGACTATAACGCATATAGTAACCCTAGCATGGGGCTTCCCTGGTGGCTCTGTAGTAAAGAATCTTCCTGCCTGCAGTGCTAAGGATGTGAGTTCAATCCCTGGGCTAGGAAGATCCCCTGGAGAAGGAAATGGCTAACCTAGTCCAATATTCTTGCCTGGGAAATTCATGGACAGAGGAGTCTGGCAGGCTACAGTCCACGGGGTCGCAAAAGAGTTGGGCAGGATTGGCGACTAAACACACACACATACACACCCCTAGTATATGATTGGCTGTCATTAAAAAGAGAACTGCTACCTTTTGTTAGGGCTAGAAATGGACGTCTCACTTGGTCCTCTCTAATTCCTCCTGGGGCCTGACTTGAGATATCTTACTGGTCTGCACAACCCAGCAGAAACCCCTCCCAGGCAGTGTGTGGAGGCCAGGCCTGGGACCCAGGAAACACTAATTCAGTTCCCACCTCTTCTACAGACATGCTGTGTGACCATGGACTGGTGTCTTCACTTCTCTGGGCCTTAAATCTCCCATCTGGTAGTCAGATTAACAGTTTCTAAATGCTTTATTTCATTTACTCCTTATCCCTACCTCAAGTGGTAAGAATTCATGACATTCCCCTTTCACTGATGTGGAAATCAGGGCACAGAGAGGTTAAGTGATATGCCTCAGGTTATTCATCTAGTAAGAGGCAGTCAGGATGCAGTCAGGTCTCTCTGACTTCAGTCATCCTGGAGGACCTTAGAGGAGTGGTGAGGCAGATGGTGAGCATGGTGGGTTCCAGACAGGCTTGTGAGCCTGTGACAGATTTAAGAAGGCACAAGACTGGGGTGCTGGGAGGGGCTGGGGGAATGCCTGACTCATCAAGGCAGCTGCAAGGGGAGGAGCTGGTGAGGACTGGAGGCAGTGGGGGGAATTGGGCCAGAGCCAAGACTATGGTCAGGAGCAGAGGGTGACCCTTGGAAAGTCTGGGGGGCCTCATGGGTACAGGGAGGAGCTCTGGGCTGAAGTTAGAACTCCTGGATGGCAGAGGATTTGTGTTGTGCCAAAGGCTGACATAGGAATCATGGCCTTGGGTATAATGCTGATCCATGCCATGATTACTGTATATTTACAGCTCTCTTCCCTGCATGATCTGCAGATGTTTATCAATACATCCTCATGGTAATCTGGGGAGGGTAATGGGGACAGTGATACCTATTGTGCAAACTTTAGAGGTGGGTATTGGGTGGGAGCAGACAATTTAGAAAGATTTGGACCATTTGTTAGAGCTAATCCTGGACTCCTCAGCAAAAGACAGAAAATCCTCCTGTCATGACCCTCGGCTGCCCTGTTGCTCGAATTCTCTCCATCAGAAAGGATGAAAACAGGTGCCACCAGACAAATCCGTATTTGTTGGCCTGCAAAGGATGTTAACAGTTTGTAGTTAGTATTTTAAAACAGGGCGAAGTGGGACGACTGGAACTCTCATGCACAGCACTACTAAGTGTAAACAACCTCTTTGGAAAGCTGTTTGTCATTATCTGCTAAGAGCTGAATACCTACCTACATGCCCAGTGGCCCAGTAATTCCTCCCCCAGTTGCATCAGGACACCAAAAGGCACGTATAAAATGTGCAAAGCAGCACAGTGTGTAATTGACCCATGCTGGAAACAAATCAAAAGCCCACCAACAGTGGAGTGAATGAATAAATTGTGGTAGACTCACCCAAAGAATATTATGCAGCAATGAGGATGAAATCACAGCTACACGAATGAATCTGTCATGACATTAAGGGACAGAAACCAGATGCAGTGTCCTATGATTCCATGTGTATAAAGTTCAGAAACAGGCTAAACTGTTTTATGGTATCAGGAGTCAGGACAGTGGTTACCATTATTAAGGAAGGTCACCGGAAGGAGCACTGGGATGGGGAGTTCTGGGCACTCACGGTGTTTTGTTTCTTGATTTTGATGCTTCTCTCACAGGTACATTCATTTTGTGAAAATTCCTCAAGCTGTACACTTGTGATACACTTAATGCACTTTTCTGTATATGCATTATCCTTCAGTATAAATTTGTTTTGGGGAATTCCCTGGTGACCTGGTGGTTAAGACTCTGTACTTCCACTGCCATGGCCCAGGTTCCATCCTTGGTCAGGAATCTCAGATCCAGCAAGTCATATGGTGTAGCCAAAACAAACAAAAAAGGCAGCACAACTAAAGAAAAAGGGAAAGAGAGAGAGGGAGTTTCTTTATAACTACTCAGATTTTCTGCCTCTCTGGAAAGTAGGACGCTCTGACCACTCTGGCCTGTGGCCACGTCTGGCCAGTGATCCAGCCTGGCTGTCCCATTGAGAGGGCGTGAGATGTCCACCGACCACAGTCCTCATCATTCTTGCCCCCTGTGACTGAGGCCAAGGACTAGTTATTGTTTATCAACCCAGTTGCAGCATTATTTTTTTTAAAGTAGAGAAATCTTTGAATGGTCAATTTACCAAAGTAGAACAACAACAACAACAACAAAAACCAAGAGGGCCATGTGATCCCAGAAAAAAATGGAACAGACAATTCTTGTTTGGCCCTTTACATGTTTAATATGCAAACCCACTTCCGTCTTGGCAGGTCATCTGCCTGGCCTCTGGATGCCTCTCAGTTTACATCCCTTGCTCTGCAGTATCCCTGCCAGTGTCTGGCCTCTGTTTGCACACCCTGATGATGAAGAACTCATTCCCTATCAAGGAAGTGCTTTTCATCATGCAGCAGTTCTGGTTGGAAAGTGCTTTCTCAAGCTGATGTGATCTGAGAGTCTCAGACTGTGATGCCTGGGTGGGACTTGGGGGGCGTCCTAGCCAGAAGTCCTCAGCCTTTTAGTCCCCAGAACCCCTGTCATTATCAGCCCCCCTGGCTCTTTGCTGGGATCTACTGTGTCTACCTCTCCAGGGGAGTGAACTCACCTAAGAGGATGTATTTCCAAGAGATAATATTCTCTGGAGTGTTTTAACTCTGAAAGGCCTTTGACCGGGAATCACTGGTCTAGTCTAGCTCTCAGGCTTTGCAGGTAAATAGCAGATGTCCAAAGAGGAGAAGAAACATACCCAAGGAAACATTGTGAGATATATAGCTCCCTGACCAGACATCCAAGCCCTAACTGGTCCCTGGGGATGTTTTCATCCAGCCTGACCCTAGCAGAGAAAAGAGGGAAATGGCAAAGAGACAAAGGGGGGTAAACTTTGGTGGTAAAAAGAGGAATGGCACAAAGGGGAATCCAAGGAAGTCAGTGCCTCTCTTCAGGGCAGAGAATGAATGCCAGGAGGGAGGCTGAGTGCACCGGGCACAGGGCAGTGGATGTGGGGCACAGGCTGGAGGAGCTAAGTGGGCATATGAATAGATGGCAGAGTCCATCACAAGTTTATTGACCCAAACTTCTGCTCCCTCATGCGCTCTGAGCTCTTGCCAACTGATCCTGAACACTTCCTCCCCTCCATGCTCTTCCCACCTCCAGGCCTTTGGTCCTAATGGTCCTTGGGCTGTTCCCCCATCTCTCTTCTGATGCTCTGATGGGTCACCGACCAACACATGCTGGACCTGGTTGTGCCCTTTGGTGTGCTGGTCACCCTCCACAGTCGTGGCTCTCTCAGTCCTCACAATGGCCCTGCAGACTGAATACGGCTATTTCTAATCGACAGGCAAGAAAACTGAGGCTTAGGAACAGAAGATGTTTAAAACTTTTAGGAGCACAACATATTATGTGGGGAAGTGAAACTGAGATCCCAGGTCTTCAGGCTTCAAGTTCAATGTTCTTTCGAATACACTTCACCATCCTGCTTTTCATGTGAAAGTCATAGGATCTCATGTATATTTATAGAAAACAAAACTGGATGGAAACATCAAAAAATGGGAATAGTGGTTATCACTGGGTGATTTTTATCCTTTTTACTCCAATATTTTCAATCAATTTTTTAAAATTTTTATTTATTTTTTGTTGGCCGTGGGTTTTCTCTGGTTGTAAGGAGCAGAAGTTACTCTCTAGTTGCACTGCCCAGGCTTCTTCTTGTAGTGGCTGGTCTTGCTGCAGAGCAAGGGCTCTAGGGCATGGGCTTAGTTGCCCTCAGCATGTGGAATCTTCCCAGACTAAAGATTGAACTTGTGTCCCCTACACTGGGAGGTAGATTCTTAATCACTGGACCACCAAGGCAGTCCTCAATCAATTTTTTTTTTTACAATGAACATCAATTTTTTCCCTATCACCAGAAGCAAAAAATAAACATTAGAAGTTAAATCCTTCTCATCTTCCCAAAGTCCAGCTCAGTTTAGAAGGAGAACTCCCTGGAGATTAGCAGCTCTGTCCTCTAAACCTTAGTACTTTTGTCCTGCAGTCCCCTTGCTATGCACTGAATTGTGTCCACCTAAAATGCATGTGTTCAAGCCCTAATTCCCAGTAAGACTGTGTTTGGAGATAGGGCCTACAGGTGGTTAAAATAAGGTTAAATAAAGTCATAAAAGGGGCTTCCCTGGTGGCTCAGACTGTAAAGAATCTGCCTGCAAAGCAGGAGACCCAGGTTCCATCCCTGGGTCTAGAAGATCCCCTGGAGAAGGGAACGGCAACCCACTCCAGTATTTGCCTGGGGAATTCTGTGGACAGAGAAGCCTGGTGGGCTACAGTCCAGGGGTTCACAAAGAGTCGGAGAAGACTGAACAATTTTCACTTTCACTTTCAAGGTCATAAGGGTGGGATCTTGATCCACTAGGGTTAGTGTCCTTATAAGAGAGCTTTCTCTCTCTTTCTCTCCCCATCACGTAGTCAGAGCAAGGAAGTGGCTGTAGAAGCCAGGAAGAGTGTTCTCACCAGAAACTAACTTTTGGCCTCTAATTTCCAGAAATGTGAGAAAATAAATTTCTATTAATTTAGCCATCCAGTCTGTGGTGTTTTGTTATGGCAGCCCAAGCAAAGTGAGAGACAGCATCAACAGAGAAGGCGAGTGGGCCTGAAGCAGGGGTTAGGGTATTCATGAGCCTCCTCAGAGGGGCTTATGGTAGAGGCAGACTCCCAGATCAACCCCCATGCCCAGGATTTCAAGTGAGCAGGTCTTAGATGGGAAGAGGGTCTTTATAGATGTGATTAAAGATCTTAAAATAAGGAGATTATCTTGGATTATCCAGGTAAGACCTAAATGCAACCATTGGTGTGCTTATAAAAAGAAAGCAGATAATATGCTGCTGGCTTTGAAGATGGAGGAAGGGACCATGAGCCAAGGAATGCAAGAAAAGTAGCTCTAGAAACTGAAAAGGAGAAGGAAATGAATTCTCTCCTAGAGCCTCCCCATACTCAGGAAGGATTATGGCCCTAAAGAACTTGATTTTGGTCAGTGAAACAGATTCAGGCTTCTGACGTCCAGAGTCATAAGAGAGCGAATGTGTTATTATTTCCAACCACAAGTTGGTGGTAATTTGTTACAGCAGCAATAGCAAATAAGACACAGTGTCATATCCATTGTGTAAACAATCAGGAAAGTTTAGAGCAGAAAAGTTTAGAGCTGTAAGTGCTGGAGGTTTCAGGCTCACATATACCTTTGTTTTTAAGGTGAGAAGGAACCTCAAACCCCCAGTTCCTCTGGGAGAGCATTTACCAACCCTGATTTCCAGCATGTTTAAGTGAGGCCGGGTGAGTTGGACATCCTGGGTTAGAATCTACCAGTCAGTAGTTGGGTGACTTTGAGCAAATTAATAGTTCCCTCTTTTCTTCTGACTCTGATACGCATTAGAATCACCTGGAGTACTTAAAATCATACTTGTGGCCAGTCCCATTGTTTAGACTCTGATATAGGTCGTCTAGGGTAGGGTCTGGGCATGAGTATTTTTATAAGCCCACTGGTGATTCTAACTGGCAGCCAGGTGGAGCAACCCCTCTCTAAATCTGTTCCTCCTCTGAGATAGAAATTATAGTTAGGTATCCATCACATGAGTGTAAGGAGCCCAAAATCAGGTAATCCACATAAAGTACTCAGCACACAGTAAGCCCTCAGTAAATATTAATTATTATTTCAATCTAGGCAGATGGATCATCTTAGATTTTTACCATCTTTCAGTGTCCCCTTTTATCCCCTTTCAAATTTTTGAGGAAAAATAGGAAGGCTCAGTTAATCAATGACACGGTGACGTTTTCAGGTACACAAGACTTCACACTCTGGGTCTAAGCAGATGAGGTGTAACCAGAGGTCTCTCTGGCTTTGTGAGGATCCAGTGCCACACTCAAAGCAGAGGGAAGTGTCACTAAGCAAGTGTCTTGCTCCTAGCATTGCCTTAAGGTTGCAAGAAATGACCCATTTACACATATTCCAGAAGGAAAGGGCCTGTCTGGCAGGCAGATCAGAATTTCTAAAAATCCTTCTGGTTTTAAGACCAAGAGCTTGATTTACTATGGACTCAAGGGCTGCCTTGAAGGGGTGACCTCGAGTTTTCGAAAATAATTGCCTTTCCTCTTCTGTGCTCCTCAATGCTCTTCAGGCAGAGGGAGGAAACTGTTTCCCAGCTGGAGAGAGCTTTGGGAAGGGAACCCAGGGGCTGCAAGCCCTGGGAGCAGGAATCAGAAGACAAGCAGGAGCAGACCTAGGTTTTGCAGGGCCCGAAGCCTGTACCTTAGGGGTGGGATGGGGTACTCTCTGCCACAACCGCTGGTCTGGGAAGCAGAAGATGACGGTGGTGATTATGAAGAGATAATGATGAAACAGGTTTGCAAAGGTTACTTGGTGAATAAACCACCGGCCTCAATACAGCCGTTCCGTTGTCCCTGCTTGAGGTCTGAGATTCCAGCCTCAGCCTTGTAGCAGGAGGATGGTTCAGCCCCCTCATTACCCAGCCTCCCCCCTTTGTTTTGTTTTTGCTTGAAAACAAGATTGAATTATCCTTTTTCCCTCTGGGTATTTCGAGTCAGGAAGCCTGTTAAATAAACATGCCTATTAAAGGTGCTGATCTGTCCCCAGCAGGCAGTTAATTGCCAGTCCAAGGCCACAGATGTAGTGGCTTCTGGATGTGGAGACTGCCTCTTTGTCCGACTCTGCCATGTATTGCCTGGCTTGCTAGTGTTGCCTTGCCTGGCTTGAGGTGATCCAGTCTCCAGTCCCGGATAGTCAGGGTGACAATACTATGAATTCACAGTCATCCCATCCCAGTGATGAACCCCTTTGACTCAAGTCCTGAATGAAAAGGCAGGACTCATTTTCAGCTGAAAAGGACTAGCACTGCCACGTGTGTGCGTGCTGAGTCACTTCAGTCGTGTCCGACTCTGTGTGACCCCATGGACTGTAGCCCACCAGGCTCCTCTGTCCATGGGATTCTCCAGGCAAGAATACTGGAGTGGGTTGCCATGCCCTCCTCCACGGGATCTTCCCAACCCAGGGACTGAACCCTCATCTCTCATGTCTCCTGCATTGGCAGGTGGGTTCTTTACCACTAGCACCACCCGGGAAGCCCCAGTACTGCCATATAGGTGCTTTAAAATGAAATGATCACTTACCAGTTTGTAAGCAGCTGATATCTAAGCCCTCAGTAGCTCACCTCCACTCTAGCCTCCAAATCCCTGCCCTAGGACCCCGCCCCCTCAACAAAGCTTCCCATGATTCAGCATCCAGAGGAGCAATGCCTGGCCAAGCGAGGGGGACATAAGAACAAGCCATAGAAGAATTGGAGCCAGGCTCATGTATGGTGTCAGTGCTGGATATTATGTCAGTCAGTGTTTTGAACAGTGTGCTTAGGCTCTTCCATGGGTTCAAGTACTTCTTAGTCTTGATACTGGCTCTCTGAGGAGCCTCTCCAACCTTTATACCCCAGAGCAGGGCCCAGCTTGTGGGATCACTCAGTGTGCAGCTGGGAATGAGGCCCAGCCAGGGACCCCTGATCTGTCTCCTGACTCTCCTTTCTAGCAGGTCATCTGGTCCAAAAGTTCGGCCCTATGAGGACAGACCAACTGTCCTGCAACCCCAAGGAGGACTCTCACCAGGACAGGTGGAGGCCACACTCCCTGGCTCCTGCCCCCCGTCACTTTACGCTGTCCCTTCCTCATGAATATTCTTAGACCTCTTCAGCCCAGGGGCATAGCTGGGAAGGACCATGGAGCCACAGGCTCCTGGAACTGTCTCGGGGTCACCAGGGGTGGGGTCTGCCAAGCTGCTTCTTTTTACCTGGCTTGACATTGGCCTTCTGAGTAAGATTTCATTTGGGTCAGTGATCTAGCCTAATCCTCTCACTCCATGGACAGTTAGATCCAGCGAGCACAGTGAGGCAGGCAGCCTGGGATCCAGGCCTCTGGCCCCCCCAGCCTGGGGCTCTGCCCACTACACTCATGTCCTCTCTCCTCTGTGGTTCCATTGTCCTCATTGTGGAGACACATCACTCTGTTCTGGGGAAGGACTATTCCATGACCCATACAGAATCCATATGAACAGATGTGCAGCGGGAAACACCTTTCTTATTCCAACCCTGAGGCAATTTCACCAACCTGCAGCTGATGCCTTAATTAGGATGCAGCCTATCTGAAAGGTTGTTTAAATATCACACCTGGCACCAGCTGAACAATAGATAAGACTGTGTGTGCCACCTGTGGGTCCTTATTACAGATGTTCGTCCAACCGGCTCCTCCCCATGGATTCCCCGTAGGACCTGGAGAAATCCTTCTGCCCCTCTGGGCCTCAGTCTCCCCATCTGTACAATGGTGAGGTTGGACCTGAAGCTCTAACAGTCCCCTTGTTCCCTGATCTGCCCCTGATTCTGTGAGGCCGGGGGCAGGATTAGCCGTCCTGGGAATCCTTTCTGGTAGGGGCTGCTGCTGTTGGATGACACACAGAGGCAGATGCCTGGCAGGATCTTAGGAACCAGATTTGGAGAGGAGAGACTCAGCGTGGGCCAGTCACCTACAGTCGCTTGCCTGGTACTTAGGAGTGTGGCATTCCCAGTCAAGCTTTTTAATTCCAGATGTCCCATTTCTAGCCAATCATTTTCTCTCTCAGCCTCAGTGTCCTCATTTGTCAGTGAAATTGCTAACACTTGTCTTCACAGCAGAAGGGTCTGTAGACTCCTAGTTATCCCCCATGTCTGTCTTTCCGCAGTCACAGAAATGGAAGCCCTCAAAAGGACCACCCAAAATGAAGACTACTTTCCCAGCCTCCACTGCAGCTAGCTGTACCATGTGACTAAGTTCTCGCCAATAGGATGAAAGTATACGTGTTTCAGGGCAGCTTTGGAGACTATCTTGCTGACCACATGCTTCACTGAACCCAGGGTAGTTAAGGCATGACCAGGAAAGCTGGAAGAAGGCTGGAGGACTTCTATTGCCCCCACTACAGTGGGGACTGTAGACATGTATATTCTCTCTGGGCAGCAGCAGCTCGGAGTCTTCAAAGACTACTGATATACTAAGACAGGACAAACGTGACTCATGGCCAAGTGGGCGCACAGGCACAGTGCTACCAAGGCCAGCAGTATCATTGTTCACAGAGCCTAAGAGGCCATGAGAGAGTGGGGCAGGAGTTCCTGACTGATGCCATCTTGTCAGTTCATTTCTCCACAGAGACCCTTGTTTAAAAGCAGCTGGCATGCATTCTTTGCCTTTTCGTTTTCCCTTCCTCCCTCCTTTCTGCCACCTGAAGTACGGATGCGGTAGCTGCCTTCTTGAACCACGAAGATAATGCTCACTGCTAAGGGTGACCAAATGATGAATCAGAAGGGGCAAGTATCCTTGAGGATCATTTATCACCTTCTAGACTGCTTACCTCTGGGATTCTTTTACTTATTTAGAGAAATCAACTCTTGCCACTGTTATAAGAGTTTCTGTCACTCAGAGCTAAACCTAATCTTCACTCACTACCATGGGATTTGATGAAATTAAAAGGTTCTCTCTCTAACCCTCCTGCCTTAAAGTCCTTCCGTGCCTCCTCAGAATGACATTGAGACCTTCAGCATGACACTTCAGGCCCTTTGTGATCTGTTCCCTCTAAGTGCTCCAGCCTTGGCTCTCTCACTGCTCCCCTCCCTGCCCATCACACTACAGGTACCAGGCAGCAGGAGCTACTCACGGATCCCTGAGCCACCAAGCTGCCATTCATCTCTGGCCTTTAGCACATGCAACTGTGTCTTCCAGAAATGGCATTCTCTCCCCCATCCCTTTTCAAGTTTCAAGACTCAGCCCAAGTATCACCTCTTCCAGGAAGCCTCCCCAGACTTTCCCAGATTTGTTTTGCTCCATCTCTTGTTTCTTTGTGTTCTGCCATGTGAGAGAAGCATGCCAGTTTCTGTGTCTTTCTGCCTCCCCAGCCTGTGAATGACCTGAGGATGGGGATGGTGGCTGGTTCATCTCTGCATGGCCAGGGCCTCTGTGACAGGGTTGTCAGTAACATAAGCTGAGTGAATGAGGGATAATGGATGCTGGATGCTCATGAGTGTGGGAACTGCTGGGCCTGGTGAGGGCTGTGCTGAGGAAATAGTCTTTGAAGCAGAGAGAACTGACTGGAGACAGAGGTGAAAGTCAAGGGCCTCCTGAGCAGCTCTTCATCCCTGCTGTCCTCCTCTGGTCGCCTAGGAGTTGGATGCTGCTGGATATCCAAGAGGCCCTGGTGAGTCTGTTGGCAAACCGCACTGTGTGTCATTAACAGTGGGGCAGCGCACCAGGTTCACCCAACAAGCAAGTGTGTGAGGGTACATTTGGTCCCTGCCAACTCTCTGTGCTTCAGCCATTGCCTCATCAAGGCCCAGATCCAGCGAAGACAACTGGACGGGAAAGTCAGCTGACCGGGTTTCATAAGAAAGCATGTATTTGGAGTCCAAACTTTGTGGTCCAAGGACCCTGCTAACAATTAGCAGCTTTACTAGAACTTTCTGGGGCCCTGATCACCTAATAGCTCTTTTGTCCATCTCATAGCCCCTCCTTTTATAGTGGAGAAGGTCAAGACCAAGAGAGAGGAAGTTGCCCAAGGTCACATAGAGAGGCTGGTGTGGGGACCAGGAGCCAGGCTCTCAGTCCAGCCCCCATGCCCTTTGCACAACTCCTGTCTGGTTCTGTGATTGCTGTCCAATAATTAACTGTGGATTTAGAAAAACATGGACCCCTTGGGGCCATTCATAAGGGTCACGAAGGGACAGATCCATTACAGAGGCTTTGAACCAGGAGAACACATCCTATTGATGTGGTTACATAACCTTTTCTTAATTTTTGTTAACTTTTTATTATCAGCAAGTTTAAATACATACACAGAGAGAAAGAGTATAATGAATCCCCTGTGCCCATCAGCAGCCAGCTTAATAATTATCAACACCTGCTGTTCTTGGTAACATAACTTTTCCCCAGGAAACTAGAGGAGACACATGCTTCAACCAGTATGATCTTTTCAAATTGCAGTTGGGATTGGGATCATGTTAACTGGACTCCTTTTCCTCAAAAGTCTAGTAAGACCCTCTACTGTTGAAAGGAAGACAGAGCTAGGGCCCCTTGCCCTACTCTAGACAGTCTGTTTCCAGACTTTTTTAAGTGAGGGAAAGATATACTTCTCTTCCTTTAAGCCACTTTTATTTTGAATTTTCTCTTAAGTTAGTAGTTCTTGAGTGTGGCTACATATTAGAATCAATAGAGGAACTTCAAAACAAAATGAAACAACAGCAAAAACCAGACAACGCAGTAAGATCCTGAGTTCTCTCGGTCTGGAGTGCTTCTCAGGCAGAAGTGCTCCAGAAAGCTTTCCAGGCGATGCTGACACACAGCCACAGTGGAGCACCTCTGTTTAATCACATGTGTCTGAACTGATTCTAACTAATACATGGCTCAGCTGAAAGGTCATCTTCTCCCAAGAAGTTGCAGGAGGAGGGAACCTGGGCTCTCTCCTTGTGCTTCCACAGACTTCAGTGAGATATCACTTCACACCCACTGGTGGTGGTGGTGGTTTAGTCATGAATTCGTGTCCGACTCTTTGCAGTCCCATGGACTGGAGCCCGCCAGGCTGCTCTGTCCATGTGATTTCCCAGGCAACAATACTGGAGTGAGTTGCCATTTCCTTCTCCAGCGGATCTTCCTGACTCAGGAATCAAACTTGCGTCTCCTGCTTGGCAGGCAAATTCTTTACCACTGTGTACCTGGGAAGCCCCCTTGTGCTTCCACAGAACCAGATGCTAATACCTGTTAGAGGTATATGACAATTTATTGGGTTCATTTCGTTTAGGTCAGTCTCTCTGCTGTCTTCTCAGCTCCTCCAGGTGGGAACGTGTTAGATTTATCCAATGAATCTGGCCCAGGAGTCAGGGTTCTTACCCAGGCCTCCAAAATTCTATGTGGTCTGGTCCCTGTCCATGCCTCCAGCCTCTTCCAGAACCATCCATCCCTTTGCGCTTCTTGCTTCTGTCCCACTTGTCTTCTTCCAGTTCTTTGAATACACTCTGACCCCTCTCACCTCCAGGAGTGAGCACATGCCTATCCCTATTACCTGCAACTTGAACTTGCCTCTTCATTCAGTGGGGCTCTACTAATCTTTCAGACCTCATTCTCCACTCTCGCTACACAGAGCATGGGCTTGGCACTAGCAGCATTGGCATCACTGGGTGGCTTGTTAGACACACAGAAAAGAAGGCATTTATAGTTAACAAGGTGTAACAAGATCTCTCTTATTTGCAGAATGCTATGATGGGTAGTTCTGACTCAAAAATATTGTTGGTGAAGGCAGGAGAGCTCAGTTCAGTTCAGTTCACTTCAGTCACTCAGTCACGTGTGACTCTTTGTGACCCCATGGACTGCAGCACGCCAGGCCTTCCTGTCCATCACCAACTCCCGGAGTTTACTCATACTCATGTCCGTTGAGTTGGTGATGCACCCAATCACCTCATCCTCTGTCGAACCCTTCTCCTCCCGCCTTCAACCGTTTCCAGCATCAGTACTTCACATCAGGTGGCCAAAGTATTGAAGCTTCAGCCTCAACATCAGTCCTTCCAATGAATATTCAGAACTGATTTCCTTTAGGATGGACCGGTTGGATCTCCTTGCAGTCCAAGGGACTCTCAAGAGTCTTCTCCAACACAATTCAAAAGCATCAATTCTTCAGCACTCAGCTTTCTTCATAGTTCAACTCTCACATCCATACATGACTACTGGAAAAACCATAGCCTTGACTAGACGGACCTTTGTTGGCAAAGTAATGTCTCTGCTTTTTAATATACTGTCTAGGTTGGTCATAACTTTTCTTCCAAGAAGCAAGCATCTTTTAATTTTATAGCCCAAGAAAATAGTCTCTCACTGTTTCCATTGTTTCCCCATCTATTTGCCATGAAGTGACCGGACTGGATGCCATGGTCTTAGTTTTCTGAACGTTGAGCTTTAAGCCAACTTTTTCACTCTCCTCTTTCACTTTCATCAAGAGGCTCTTTAGTTCTTCACAGGAGAGGCAGGAGAGGGGGTGCTGTTTTTAAAAGAAAGGAATGCTGAGCAGGCAAAAGAAATGCTGTCCACCATAATTATGGTGTGTCTACACAACAGAATACTGTCGGCCACCTGACCTGCTCCAGCTAGGCCAGTGTCCATAAACCCAAATGCTAACAAGGACTATCAATGAGTAAATCAATGTATTAGTTTTCCATTTGTTAGCTGTAACAAATTATTACAAATTTAGTGTCTTAAAAGCAACACAAACTTTATCTTACTGTTCTGGGGACTCAGAAGTCTGAAATGAGTATCACTGTGCAAAATCACTTTCATGCATTGGAGAAGGAAATGGCAACCCACTCCAGTGTTCTTGCCTGCAGAATCTCATGGATGGAGGAGCCTGGTGGGCTGCCCGTCTATGGGGTTGCACAGAGTAGGACACGACTGAAGCAACTTAGCAGCAGCAGCAGCAGCAGAAAAACCATAGCTTTGACTATCCTCCCTACCTCAGGATTCTTAGCTGCAGATGCCCAGTGCTGCCATATCTTCCATCCCAATGTTGGTTGCATGCTTGTGTGGGAGGGAGTGAGCAAGGAAGCCAGGCAGGTGAGAGGGAAACTGAGTTTGTGGTAAAGACTTAGGACTGGCTTGGTTTGGCAACATTTCAGATTTAGTTCATGTACACAGAGTATAAATTTATACTGAGGATCACTTAGGAGAAAAAGTGGGGTATATTTTGGTTTGCTTTTACACGCACCTTTATTTTTAAACTTCCATTCCCCGCAACTCTCTCGGGGTCTTGACTGGGTCTTCCATCTTCAGTTCAAATGCTGAGAACAGAGGAACCTGCTATGTTCAATGTAGAATCAATGTTCAGGGCAGCTTACATGTCTTTTTGTTTGAAATCTGTTCATTATCTCTAAGCCTGGAATCTTCTCCAGTAACTTCCTAGGGATCCAAGGCTTCAAAACCTTGAAGGAAAGAAACAGCTTCTCTTCCCCCATTCAGTTCAGTTCAGTTCAGTCGCTCAGTCCGACTCTTTGCGACCCCATGAATCGCAGCACACCAGGCCTCCCTGTCCATCACCAACTCCCGGAGTTCACTCAGACTCACGACCATCGAGTCAGTGATGCCATCCAGCCATCTCATCCCTTCTCCTCCTGCCCCCAATCCCTCCCAGCATCAGTGTAAACACATCCCTGGATGACATTCCTTGCTGACAATGACCTGACTGTGGTTTGTGTTATCTCACCATCTCCCTTCAATTCTTTTAGTCCAAACACTTACAGGAGCTCCAGGCTCAATATTCATCTAAGAGGCCTGGATTTTTTTGTTAATTAAAAAGCTGAATCTAAAATATTCCTTCTGCAAAAGTTCTCTGTGCATTTTACCCTGAGTTATTGCACATTCATCCTTCTCTCCATATCATAAATGTCAAGCATTGTGGAAATTTTTTTATTTTTTTTTAATTTTTGCATGTTTTTACAAATGCCTTTCAGCAGGACTGACTACTCTGGTGACTTCCGATGCAAGCCACAGCTTATGAAATGTCAGGGGTGGACCTGCTGAATGGAATCTAGATGCAGATAAAACGTTCCCTCAATAAGTCTCTTTATGAAAACCATCCATGATGGAGTCATAGAATCCCAAAGACCACTTAGGCTGATGCTTCCTAAATATAGTTGTGCATCAGAAGCATATGGGAAACTTAAAAAATTCCTGGGTTGCAGCCAACATCGAATAATTTAGAATCTCTTAAAGGTAAACCCAGGGAGATTATAAAGTTTTCTGTTGTTATTTTTTTATTATGGTCCCCAGGCAATTCTGATGCACAACTAAGTTTGGGAACCACCTGTCTAGTTCAGTCCTTATTTGGTATTCTCCTCTACAGAATTTTGCCAAGCAGTTTTATTACTGTTTTTTTCTTCTCCAGTGATGAGGGGCTCACTACCTTTCAAGGCAGCCCCTCCCACCCAACCTTGGCCAGCTCTGATTTGTCATGAGGTTCTTCCTCTGCCCCAGGTAACTTACCCTCACAGGTCTGGCTCCATCTTCTAGGACCCCTCAGACTATGTCTGCTTTTGCCCTTTGGAGATTTGGAGGGTGCAGTCCTGTTCCTTGAGCTTTAAGGGGTGGACACTCCCAGTTCTTTCAGCTGCTTCTCACAGGACACAGCCTTCAACCTCTCCCCAGGGGGCCACTTCTTCTTTGCTACACCACAGCTTTCCAAGCAGTCTGACCACATGAAGACTGATACTTGCTTTGTCATGGACTCACTGCCTCTATCAATGAAGCCTGTTAATAGTTGACCAAATAATCCTTGAGTCAATCCACCATGGAGTGAGTGCCATGTCAAGTACCCAAGGGGTGCTAGGCTGGCCAAACCTATAAGGGGAGGCAGAAGGGTTTTTGCAAGGGGCCACATGGTTGTTGGAAAAACATGAACACAGATGTGGCAAGACACAAGATATAATGCTTTTAGTGAAGAACCAAATTTTGCAGCAAGGACTGTGAACATCCTAAGGATGACATGGTAAAAAGAGATTTCACAGAGATGTAGCTTAAGGGAAGACTTACGTGAATTAGGTTCAAACAGGAAATGTGAAGACTCTCAATATGTGGAGAGATTGAGATTTAATACAGATATTGGGTGCTGGCAAAAATTGCTGAACTGGCTGGAGGGAGGGAGAATCAGGGAGTACTTGACCTTCAGGACTGACTGCCAGAATGAGATGGATATGGCCTACCAGCCTTGTTACTAAACAACCTCCTAGCTTTCCAACCTCTCCAACAAGCAAGAGGGTGTAGTGGAGATGAAGTGATTGACAGGCACAAGTTCAGGATTTAGCATCCTTTATGGGGCTTCCCCAGTGACTCAAAGGTAAAGACTTCACCTGCAATGCAGGAGCCACAGGAAACGCAGGTTTGATCCCCCAGTCCAGAAAATCCCCTGGAGGAGGGCATGGCAATCCACTACAGTATCTTTGCCTGGAGAATCCCATGTACAAAGGAGCCTGGTGGTCTACAGTCCATGGGGTCGCAAAGAGTTGAAAACAACTGAAGTGACTTAACATGCATGGCATCCTTTACAGCAACAACAAGATGGAGACAAAATTTAAATGTCCATCAACAATCCACCCTGCTGTGGAAATCTACACTACACTGGAGAGGATGATGTTGTTTTTAATTAATTTTCCCTTGGTGGCTTAGTGGTAAAGAATGTCTGCAATGCAGGAGACACAGAAGATGCAGGTTTGATCCCTGGGTCAGGAAGATCCCCTGGAGAAGGAATGGCAACCCACTCCAGTATTCTTGCCTTAATTAGTGACATGAGGAAAAGTTCATTTTTTAAAACAATTTTTTTTAAAAGGTAGCTAAATAGAGGTCATCATATAATTCATACTGGGCACTGTTTTTAAAAGAATTTTTGAAAAATGCAGGGGGAAAAATATCAGCAAGGTGAGTGGCAAATTTTGAGTGAAGGATTGAAGGTAGTATGTTTTCTTCTTGTGTACCTTTCTGCGTTTTCCAAGCTTTCTACATTGTGCATATCTTCTTTATGTCCGTAAGAAAAATGAAGCTTTTAAAAATTCAAATATAAAATCAACTGGGAGAAAGAGAAATGAGAGTGGAAGACAAACGAAGTCAAGGGAAAAAAATGAGAGAGCTGGGAGAGACAGAAGAGGTTAAGGAGCGGTTCAAATGATGGCAACCTAACAAGGCGCATCGTGTGCGAGGGAGAAAGGAAAAATACAATCGGAGTCCAGTCTCCCACTTTCCTGTGACCTGGGAAGTCCGGCCCACTCAGCGTCTTGACTCGAGAGGAGACAGCTTGCGTGGTGTGGGATACAACCGGAGCTCGGGGTAGGCGCGGAGGGGTGACGCTGGGACTCGCGGAAGGTACAGCGCTACCCGACCTCCCGCTCCCAGTCCCAGAAGGCCCCGCCCGCTGGCTCCCGAAGGGAGGAGCATTGGCCGCGAGGCGCGAGGTCGGCGGCGCCCCAGGCGTAGGCGGAGCCTCATTGGCTGAGGACCCCGCGGAGGCGGGGCTTGCGACGAGCACCCCGGAGGAGGCCTGGCTAGACCTGGGAGAGTCCGAACAGGCACGCGAGCGCGAGCCCCAGTCTGCCACAGGTAACTGGCACCCTCCCCGCCCCCAGGCCTCCGGGGAAGGCCGCAGCTCCCATCCCTGCAGAGTGGAATCTTCCTCTTCGGGTCTCGGCTTCCCCATGTAGGGGGCCGGCCTTTCTGCCCCCAGCGTGCACTGTAGGAACCTCTTCACGTTTCCCACCGCTCCTCCCGCACCCGGGTTCCTGGTTGGCGCTTCATCTGGCCTGGAGACTCACACCCTCGAAACCTTCCGGGTAGCTGGACCTCATCGCGTCTGTCCACCCGGCCTACTCCAGCAGAGAGCCCCTGACTTTATCGAGTGGCCAGGACACACACACCCTCCCCGCATAAGGGGTAAAGTGGGAGCCACCTGGTCCTGGATGACCCAAAAGGTCCGGTCCTTGGCAGGGGTCACTAATACAGGCAACTGTGAGAAACTGTCCATAGTAGGGAGGAAACACAAAACTAGGGCTGTGGGATCCAAGCTGAGACTCCTGTTCTTACTTGCCCTGTGTCTCCAGTGAATCCCAGAACCTCTGATCCCTAACGTTCTTCCAGAACGGAGGTTATCAAATGCCCAAATCCCTTCAGGGCTGTTGGCCACTTGGGGAGTTGACTGTTGAGAAGATGGGCCAGCAAACTGTAAAGCTTGGTGTGCTGTGAGCT
>NW_011494815.1:3175621-3203336 GCF_000754665.1 Bison bison bison | reverse complement strand
GTACGGAGGGGGCGGCACCAGTGCACACCCCACATGGGCCTCTAGAGTAGTAGCAGCCTTGGCTGGACAGGAAAGCAGACATGCCAGCCTTAGTCTGTGAATACCCCTCCCTCTTGGTGACCTCCCATTCCCTTTATCTTGACCTCCCCTGGGACTCCTCCCTCTATAGACACAGGCCTGCTGGACCCAAGGATGCTTCTGTCCCAGCATGGGGCAGAGTCCTGAGTGAACCTGCATCCACCCCTGACGGTCTGCTGGCTCAGTGTCTTTCCAAGGGATGGCTTCCTGGGCAGCATTGGTTTGTGTGGGGCCAGGGATCTGGCTCAGTTGGTAAAGAATCTGCCAGCAATTCGGGAGACCTGGGTTCAATCCCTGGGTTGGGAAGATCCCCTGGAGAAGGGAACGGCTACCCAGTCCAGTATTCTGACCTGGAGAATTCCATGGTCTGTATAGTCCATGGGGTTGTAAAGAGTCAGACACGACTGAGCGACTTTCACAGGGATCTGTTTGGAGCTTTGTTTTCCTGGATGAGTTCTTTCCTCATCTCCCTCCCCAGTGGCAGAGAGTGGGGGGTGCTGGGGTAGGGCAGGTGCAATTCATTTTGGGAGCTGGTGAAGTGAGGCTTAAGTGAGCCAGCAAAAGTGGAGGGATTGATGTCCCAGCTGGAGAGTAACTGCTTCAGCGAATCTAGGAAATTTATATACTATTTAAATTTCATTGAATAAATTTTATAGACTTAAATGTTGTGTGTGTGTATGTGTGTTAGGTTGTTGCTTCTGTCGTGTCCAGTTCTTTGCGACCCTATGGACTGTAGCCTGCCAGGTTCCTCTATCCATGGGATTCTCCCGGCAACATTACTGGAATTGGTTGCCATGTTCTCCTCCAGGGGAATCTTCTGGACCCAGGGATCGAACCCTAGTCTCTTATGTCTCCTGTATTGGCAGGAGGGTTCTTTACCTCTAGAGCCTCCTGGGAAGCCCTTAAATTTTATAGGTATCATTTTAATAAAGTCTACACTGTTTTCAGAGTTGTAGGCCAAAGTAAACAGAGCCTTCTTTCCAGCTGCCGGACTCACTGCACTCCTGGGAAAGCTGAAGCAGTGCCTGAAGGGCTGAGCTGGGCTGGTTTCTGAGGGTACCAAGCTCTGATGACCTAGGTGGTTGTGCCAGGCTTTTTATATGCACAACGCCGTTCAGTGTAGCCCCATGAGGCATTTCACATTGTGAGGAAACAGGCACAGAAGTAAAGTGAAGCAAGCCCTCTCTCAGAGAACGGCTCTGGCTCTGAGTCTGTCTGGTTTTTACTCTACCCTTAGGTCAATTAAGGGGCTTCCCTGGTGGCTCAGATGGTAAAGCGTCTGTCTGCAATGCAGGAGACCCGGGTTCAATCCCTGGGTTAGGAAGATCCCCTGGAGAAGGAAATGGCAGCCCACTCCAGTATTCTTGCCTGGAAAATCCCATGGACGGCGGAGCCTGGTAGGCTCCACTGTCCATGGGGTCCCAAAGAGTTGGACACACCTGAGCGACTTCACTTTCACTTCACTAGGTAAATTAAACAGCCTCAGTGGATATTTTGATGTTTCCTTGGTCTATCATTTAATAACTACCTACTGAGCAGCTGCTCTGTAGCCAGCATAATTCGAGGCATCAACAACATAGCAATGAATGAAACAGGAAAAAAAAAATCCCTGCCCTCATCGAGCTGACATTTTACTGGGGAGAGGCAGACAATAAACATGTAAGCATATACATATACTGTTTGGTATGTCAGATGGGTGAAAATAGAGCACAGTATGGGGGAGAGACAGTCCTGGGGCTGAGGAAGGCGGCAATTTTATAAAGGGTGGTTAGGGAAGGCCTTGGGCTTCCCTATATAGCTTAGCTGGTAAAGAATCTGCCTGCGATGCAAGAAATCCTGGTTTGATTCCTGGGTCGGGAAGATCCCCTGGAGAAGGGATAGTCTACCCACTCCAGTATTCTTGGGCTTCCCTAATGGCTCAGACGGTAAAGAATCTGCCTGCAATGGGGGAGACCTGGGTTCGATTCCTGGGTTGGGAAGATCCCCTGGAGGAGGGCATGGCAATACACTCTAGTATTCTTGCCTGGAGAATCCCCATGGACAGAGGAGCCTGGCAGACTACAGTCCATGGGTCACAAGAAGTCAGACACAGCTGAGTGACTAAGCACAGCAGAGCACGGGGAAGGCCTTACTAAGAGGGTAACATTTGAGCCAAGACCCAGAAGAGGTGAAGGAGTGAGCCAGAGGCTAGATGGGACACAACAGACTTGGACCAAAGTGTTCTTCAAGGCTTTTGTAGCCCTTTGGATCCATGTTTTCAGAGGGGGCACCCTATTATGCTAGAATCTTAGAACATCTTAGCTGGTGGGCCTTTGGGGGCCCCTTATTCATTCTGCCTGTTCACCCTGGCTCCTGTCCCTCTCTAGAGTACTCAGCATGCTGCGCTTCCTTTGCCCCGGCTGTTTGCCCTGCACCACTCCACCACCCAGTACTTCTCAGCAGCAGCCCTTCCCAGCCCCATCCCTAACCCAGACATCCCGACAACCAGCTGTTCATCAGCAATGAGTGGCATGATGCCGTCAGCAAGAAGACTTTCCCAACAGTCAGTCCTGCCACGGGAGAGGTCATCGGCCACGTGGCTGAAGGGGACTGGGCTGACGTGGATCTGGCAGCGAAGGCAGCCCATGCAGCCTTCCAACTGGGGTCTCCATGGCGCTGGATGGATGCCTTGAAGCAAGGCTGGCTGCTGAACCACCTGGCTGACCTAGTGGAAAGGGATCGTGTCTACTTGGCCTCACTGGAGACCCTGGACAACGGGAAGCCTTTCCAAGAGTCTTATGTCTTGGACCTGGATGAGGTCATCAAAGTGTACCGGTACTTTGCTGGCTGGGCTGACAAGTGGCACAGCAAGACCATCCCCATGGATGGTGAGCATTTCTGCCTCACCCGGCATGAGCCTGTTGGTGTGTGTTGCCAGATAATCCCATGGAACTTCCCCTTGGTCATGCAGAGCTGGAAGCTCGCCCTGGCACTTGCCATGGGCAACACTGTGGTCACGAAGGTGGCAGAGCAGACACCCCTTTCTGCCCTGTACTTGGCCTCCCTCATCAAGGAGGTGGGCCTTCCCCCCGGGCTGGTGAACATCGTCACAGGCTATGGCCCAACAGCAGGAGCAGCCATCGCCCATCACATGGATATCGGCAAAGTTGCCTTCACCGGCTCCACCAAGGTGGGCCACCTGATCCAGAAGGCGGCCGGCAATTCCAGCCTCAAGAGAGTCACCCTGGAGCTGGGCGGGAAGAGCCTGAGCATCGTGTTGGCTGATGCCGACATGGACCATGCCGTGGAGCAGCGCCAAGAGGCAGTATTCTTCAACATGGGCCAGTGCTGCTGTCCGGGTTCCTGGACCTTCATTGAAGAATCCATCTATGATGAGTTTCTGGAGAGAACGGTGGAGAAAGCTAAGCAGAGGAGAGTCGGGAACCCATTTGATCTGGACACCCAACAGGGGCCCCAGGTGGACAGGGAACGGTTTGAACGAATCCTGGGCTATATCCAGCTTGGCCAGAAGGAGGGGGAAAAACTTCTCTGCGGTGGGGAGCATTTCAGAGAACAAGGTTTCTTCATCAAGCCCACCGTCTTTGGTGGTGTGCAAGATGACATGAGGATCGCTAGGGAGGAGATCTTCGGGCCCGTGCAGCCACTCTTTAAGTTCAAGAAGATCGAGGAGGTGATTGAGAGGGCCGACAACACCAGGTATGGCTTGGCTGCTGCTGTGTTCACCCAGGATCTGGACAAAGCCATGTATTTCACGCAGGCACTCCAAGCTGGAACAGTGTGGGTAAACACCTACAACGTTGTCACCTGCCACACGCCATTCGGAGGGTTTAAGGAATCTGGCAATGGGAGGGAGCTGGGGGAAGATGGGCTTAAGGCCTACACAGAGGTGAAGACGGTCACCATCAAGGTTCCTCAGAAGAACTTATAAGAACAGCTACCAGGGAGACCCAGCTCTAGGCCAAGGATGCCACCACAGCTACCTACCAGTGGTTGCCAAACACTTGTTTAGCCATTTCCCTTTATTTGTGCCAGATGAACTCTTAGGGACAACCACAACAAAGAAAGCAATTAAAATGAAAGCTACTGTAGTTAAAGCTGGATGGGGCTGGACTCTGAGTCTTATCCACCTGCACCCCAGCGCCCTAGGTGGGCCTGTGTTACTTCTATGAAACCTTAGGAGTCTCTGAAAGACAGATAAAAAATCCCTGATCCAGACCATGGCTCTTAGTTCTTCCCGCTGGTCCAAGGACTTCCCAGTGAATTAATTGATGTCGTAGTGGGTAGACTCTTCCAGGGGATTGGAAGTCATCAGGAGTTTTAAACTCAACCCCATAATCTTGGTCCCATTCTCCAGCGACATGCCCTAAAAATCAAGGACGCTTTTCTTCTAAGTACCAGTTGCTGGCTGGTTTACTTGCTTGCATTACTTTGTTTTGCTACTGATTTTCCTTAATTTGAAAGAGTGTGGACAGAAAATGCATATATATAACCATTCCTTTAAAATAATCTCAGACAGCCCTAATGTCAATCAACTAATGAGTGGATAAACATAATGTTTCCATGGAATGTCTCTTAAACTGTTCAGCCTTAAAAAGAAAGAAAGTACTGACACATGCTACAATATCGATGAACCCTGAAACCATTATTCTAAGTGAAAGAAATCAGACGTATAAGACCACATGTTGTATGATTCCACTTATAGGAAATATCCAGAATAAGCAAGTCCATAAGACAGAAAGTATATTAGTGGTTGCCAGGGCCAGGAGTTGGGGTGGGGAGGGAATGGAGATAACTGTTAATGGCTATAGGATATCTTTGGGGAAAGTTTGAAATTTCTGGAATTAGTGATGGTTGCACAACTTTGTGAATATACTAAAAAGAAACTGAATTATATACTTTAAAGGAGTGAATTCATTAGTTAAAAATTAAAACAAGCTCACACATTCTGCTTGCAAATCAATTTTGTATCAATAGTCTCTTGCTGATGAACATTTTACAGAGTCTTAGGGATGGAAGGGACCCCAATAGTCTATAATCCCCTGCATAACATTTCTAGTTTTGTTTTCTCTCACCTGGGTGACAAAGTGCAACTTTAAGACCTACAGATAAAAGTGCTGGCTTCTGCCTAGAGCCAGTCTATTCGAAGTCTCATTTTAAGGCTTCCACTGGCATTGTCCCTCCAACTCTCACCAAAACACACCAGCCCTCAAGCCAAACTCAACATCAAGGCCATCCTGACATGCTGGGGTTTGAGGAATTTCAGACCTGAGAGTTCAGTATGTTTGTTGTTAGTCTCACAACTCCATTGTCCAACTGATGGGAGTGAGTCAAAGTCAGCTAGAGCATGATACAGAAACAATGCTGATCCCCTCTCTCCTTGTCTTCCATCTTTCTAGACCTTGCTGCCCATGGCTCACTGTACTTTTAGGTCCACTCAAGCCTTGTGAATGCACCTTCATCATCTCTTTAATACCCCATGTCTCACCTAGGCATCAAGATGATTTTGTTCAGTATCTTACCTTGGAGTTGGCCTGAAACTGCTTCCTACGGATTCAGTGTCCGTTTTGTCCCCTCATCTCTGCTTCCTAGGGTCCCCTTTTTCCAAAGGCTGGAGTGACTCTTACTGCCCCCTGAAGTGCACCTTTTACCTATTTCTCTTGGAGGCTGTTGACACTTTGCACAATAGTGAAAGTTGCTTGTGAGTGTTTGGGTGGCTGCATTGGTGGGGCCTCTAATCATCAGTGTGCAACATCTCAATAAGTTAAAAGATCCATCCCTCACTTGCTTCTCAATACTTATAAGCCAAAGAGGAGTTTGGTAGAGGGCATCCCAGTGCAGAGTGGGACTGGGAAAGGATAATCTTCTAGGTCCCTCATGTGTGTGCTGAGTCACTTCAGTCGTGTCTGACTCTTTGCTACCCTATGGACCGTAGCCCCTCACTTCACCCTGAAATTCTGAGAGTGAGGAGTCACGTAGGTCAGATTCCCAATCAGCACAGCCTCTGCAGACTCTCAGCACTCATCACCATTGCTCTGAATGCAGACAGGTGTGAGCAGGGAGGTTGAACCAGGCATCATTGCCAAATGTAGACACTGCCTGCATGACTTCACTTGGTCATAAACACTGCAGTTCCAGGACATCCACCCACTCAAAAAACGTAAAACAAGTGCCTTGTCGATCACTGTGCCTTATGTGCTTTTGAAGTCTCACAATAATCCTATCAAGTAGGCAGTAGGGTTACCCCTTTTGTCAGATAAGGAAAGGGAAGCTGAGAAATTTTGTATGCAACTCATTCGGAATCATTTCCCATGTGCCTATGTTATGAGCCAGGAGGGAGTTGTGATACTGTCAATTGTAATAATAAGTATATGTTCAGTCTTCATCCATTTCTGGCACAGCTCCTAAAACCTTTGGAAATTACCTGTGTGACCAGAGTGATAAAGTTGTCTTTACTTTGTAATTAAAAATAAAAACCTTATTGGGGTATAGTTGCTTTACAGTGTTGTGTTAGTTTCTGCTGTACAATGAAGTGAATCGACTCTATGGATACAGTACACCCTTCCTCTTGGGCCTCCCACCCACCATCTTCCCCTCAGCTGAGCTTCCTACACTATACCGTAGATTCCCCCAGCTATCTGTTTTACAACTGGCAGGGCTCGTACGTCAATTCCCCTTTCTCAGTTCATCCCACCTTCCTCCGCCTGTGTCCACGGGTTCATTCTCTATGTCTGCATCTCTATTGCTGCCCTGCAAATAGGTTCATCTGTACCATTTTTCTAGATTCCACATATATGTGTGAATATACAATATTTGTTTTATTCTAACTTACTTCACTCTGTATGACAGACTCTAGGTCCATCCATATCTCTACAAATGACCCAGTTTCTACCTTTTTATGACTGAATAATATTCCATTGTGTATGTGTACCACATCAAGATCCATTCATCTGTCGATGGACATTTAGGTTGCTTCCGTGTCCTGACTATTGTAAATAGTGCTGCTATGAACTTTGAGGTGCCTGTGTCTTTTTGAATTATGGTTCTCTCAGGGTATTCTGGAGAAAGCAATGGCACCCCACTCCACTACTCTTGCCTGGAAAATCCCATGGACGGGGGAGCCTGGTGGGCTGCAGTCCATGGGGTCGCTAAGAGTCGGACACGGCTGAGAGACTTCACTTTCACTTTTCACTTTCATGCACTGGAGAAGGAAATGGCAACCCACTTCAGTGTTCTTGCCTGGAAAATCCCAGGGACAGGGGAGCCTGGTGGGCTGCCGTCTATGGGGTCGCACAGAGTTGGACACGACTGAAGCGACTTAGCAGCAGCAGCAGGGTATTCTTGCCTGGAGAATCCCATGGACAGAGGTGCCTGGCAGGCTACAGTCCATGGGGTCGCAAAGAGTTGGACACGACTGAGCAAGTTCACTTCACTTCAGGGTATATGCCCAGGAGTGGGATTGCTAGCATCTTTTGTTATGTTAATGAAGTGACTCCTGGGCCGTAAGCATGAGGGCTGATTACCAGGAGAACCAACCTTGCAATCAGAGGTCTGGAGCTTTCAGTCCCACCCCTCTGACCTCTCAGGAGGGGAGAAGGGCTGGAGGTTGAATCAATTGCCGATGGCCAATGATTTAATCAATCATGTCTGTCCCAAGCCTCCATAAAACCCCAAAGGACTGACTTCAGGGAGCCTGAGTGAACATGTGGAGACTCCAGGGAGAGAGGGGAGCTTGGGGAGAACGTGGTAGCTCCATGCCTTGTCCCTGTGTATCTTGTCTGGCTGACTGCCTGAGTTACATTCTCTTATAAATAAACTGGAGCTCTAGTAAGTAAAAATGATTCCTGAAGTCCATGCTCTAGCAAATTAATTGAACCCAAGGATAGAGGGGTTCATGGAAATCTCCAGTCCAAGCTTGTCCGTCAGAAGTACAGGTGACAACCTGGACTTGTGACTGGCATCTGAAGTTCGGGGTGTGTAGGGTGGGGAGACATCCAGTGGCCCTGACCCTTGAAAGGGATCTGTCCCCATCTCTGGGTAGATAGTGTCAGAACTGAGTTGAATTCTACTCCCTGCTGGTGTCTGAGAATTGCTTGTTGGTGTGGGCAACCCCTCTTCTGAGTAACACACACGTTAGCATTGGGTCCAGGAGATAGGGGCAAGGGAGGCACACCAAGAGTACATCTAATGAAATGCCAAAGTCTGAAGAGCCCACAGCCATGCCAACAATCCCAAACACCCAGCTTCTTTGCTGGAGCCATCGGGGCTGCTGCTCCATCACCCAGACAGATTCCAGGCCATTTAAGAACTTCAGTTTGGGTTGGTTGTATTATGGGTGTGAGACTGACCTCTGGTGGCTACTTTGTTAATTAATTTGAAGGCTACTTAATTATGGGAACACTTCATGTTGTCCTCAGGTTTCAGACAGAGGACAGCTCACTCTGGCACACCACACGGAGCACATCCGTGCAGGCGTGCACAGTGGATAGAGTGTTTCTTATAAAGATGCTTTTAGAGTTTAATCCTCTTTGGCGCTGTTCACGCCTACCTTCCAACCTTGCTTATGCTGTTTCTCCTTCCTCCCTCTCCCAAAGTCAGCCCGTTGTCTCGGAGCCCTGCTGGGGACCCACCTGCTGGGGGACCATCCTGGAGGTACCCTCCTCCTCCAGGATGCTTTCTCTGACCATCTCAATCAAGCCATCTCTGGCCTCTTTGAACTCATAGCACCCATCATACCTTTAGTCTTGCCTTGTGGTAGCTGTTTGTTAGTGTGTATATAATGAAATGGCTCTGATTTTCTGTCCCATCATGTCTCCCATAGACCTCCAGCATGTCTGACCTCTCTCCCTGCATCCTTGCCACCAGGCACACAGCCCTCAGTAGCTCCTACAGAGTGGACGGTGCCCATCCGTTCCCACATGGGACTTTCAGGGCAGCAGCACAGGGCAGTGATGCTGACCTCCCTGAGCTGATGAGGAGATGAAGACTCCTAGAGTAGAGGCAAGTGCCCGAGACCCACAGACCATGGCAGGGTTTGACCTTGGTTCTGGGTCTTTCAACTTCAAAGCTAATGCCCGTTCTTCCTGAGGAATGAGTGGGGCACCTTCACAAGCAAGAGACAGGAGCCCTCTCTTCTCTTCAGAAGCCCTCTCTGAGCCAGGGCTGTGACTCTGGGGGTGTGAGCAACAGTAGATCCCTCAGCACCAAGCAGGGCCTGGGTCCCAGCTGGTCCTCTGCAGATGTGTGTGGTGGGTGGATTTACCAAGGGAGATGAGAGAGGCCTCTGTTCCCCACCCCCACCCCACTCCCTAGTATTGATACTAATGATTTTTACTCTTTCCCCCGACATCCAACCATTCCCTAATATCATGGGGGAGATTAGGTTAAGGAAGAGGCAGCCACAATGAAAGGAGACACAGGCACAGTCAAGGCTGAACTCAGAGGCAGTCCTGACTGTAGAAACATTCACGCCCCAGGAGAGAGGTGTTGATTTGAGGTGAGAGTGGGCAAGTGTATTCAGTTCTGAATTCAGTATTCAGCTGCAGACGCCATGGCACTTTCATTTCCCTTAATTAATTAAAATATCATATAATAATGATTCTCTGATTTAATGTTCAAGAGGCTCTGGTGAAGGCTGGGGATGAGGAAATTCATTAGAGGGAGACTGTTCACTGTCAACTGATTTGCTCACACATTAATTTTTTTGCATCATGCATCTCTAGGGCAGAGAGGAAGGCAATTTTTTAAAGATAGGATTCATTTCACCCTAAAACTTGAAGAAAAAAAATCATTTTGAGTTAAAAAAGAAAACCACCCTTTTTTGTTTAAGATGGAAAGTGAATACCTTTGGGATTGAACAGTAGCTTTTTGACTTCTTCCTCAAGCCCAGTTATAACCCAGCCGACAACAGCAGACTGAGATTCAGGCCCACTTCTTATAGCATAATTCCAACCTCTTCTGATGACACTTAGGGGTGTGGCCAAAAGCCCATCTGCCACGAGAGCTCTCAGCCACCACTGGTCGCTAGTCCCCGTGCACAAACTACATCGCACTTCTCCACCCCTCTTCCTTTTGTGTGCTCCTTGCTGAGCCTGGAGTCTCCCACACTCACTTCAATCCCCCGCTCAGATGGCACCTCTTCCAGGAAGTCTTCCTTGATCTCCCCCTACTTTGATCACAGAGCAGACACCCTGTGCTGTGTGGCAGGACGGCAACCTTGTCCCACGCATCCCCACTTCAGTCTCACCTGAGTGCAAGGCCCAGGTCGCACACACCTTCATGCTGCCAGTGTTTGCACTCTTCTGTTCTCTGGAGAATGCTATGCTGGGTGCATGTGGGAGGTAACAGAAAGCAAATCTAAGTGAATGAGTTAAACAGTGAAAAGTGAAAGTGTTAGTAGCAGCTGTGTCCGACTCTGCAATCCCACGGACTGTAGCCCGCTGGGCTCTTCCGTCTATAGAATTCTCCACAGTGGAGTGTGTTGCCATCCCTCCAGGGGATCTTCCCAATCCAGCGATTGAACCTGGCTCTCCCACACTGCAGGCAGATTCTTTACCATCTGAGCCTTATACAGTGGGAGACACCATTTCAGAGGCAGCGAGAAAGTTCGGTCTGGCAGTAGATGATTAGTTAGGGCTTGTTAAGAATTGCAAGCAAGATGACCGGGCAGGACTGTAACCACAGCCCAGATGTGAGAGGTAAGGAGGATTCTGATGAAAGCAGCTGATGTGGGCAAGCAGGAAAAAAAAAGAGGGGGCATGATACATAAGGACTGATGGAGAAGTATCAGTGGGGCCTGGACACACCTACAGCAGTTCCAAGCACAGAGACCACAAAGACTGTCCCTAAAAACAGTTATTTTTGGAGTGCAGGGGTTATGTGACATCATCACATGTATCAAAATAGGGGAGAAAACTCAGGCTCCGAGGGAGTCCTATTTCTGAGTGGTAACTCAGAGCACATATCTAGCCTCAGAGAAGTCCTGGGCTCTCACAGTGGAAAAGTGATTAGGTAGGAACAATCATATTAATCTACGCTTTTGGTTTTGGTGGAAACTTCACACAGTGTAACATTATTACTTTTTGTACATCATTACAATGCTGAACCCAGCCTCCTGCAGCCTTGAGGCTCGGCCCTGTCACCCAAGAGCTCCATCCATCCTGCTCTCTGAGTCCACATCCAGCTCTCACAGGGCAAATCTGGGGTGATTCAACTGATTTTGCTGAATGTGCTTATCAGCAAATGCATGATGCTGTTCTCCCCAGCCACAGTTCCCTTTTCCTCTGACATAGTTTCACTAAATGTCTTCCCAAGCCATCTCCCAATCACTCAAATCACAGAGGAATTAACCACAGACTTGGACACAGAAAGTCACTCATTGGGGTGGGGCGGTGTGCTGTGTAGGAAGGGGATGTGAGCCGGTCCCCTAGAAGGCCCAGCCTCCAACAGACAAGCGCAGCTTCCCACTTGTGATCAGTTTCAGTTCTGACTTTATTCAAAGAAGGGGTTCCAATGTTTTAAAGTTCGAAAACCACTGATCTAGTTTCATTCCCTTCTCATTCACATGAGGAAACTGAGGTCCAGAAAGTGAAGGGGACTTGCTCAGGGTCACCCAGAAAGATAGGGATGCATTCCCAAATGAACCTCATGTTTCTGGAGTCCTGGGACAGTCCTCTGCTGTGTTCGTTATGGTGATGCCACCCCAACATTTCAGATGTGGAATAGCCAGGCTTAAAGGAAGAAAATGCAATTCCAAAAAGACTCCAAAATGCAATGCTCAAAGTGAGCGTCATGAGGGTGTTGGTTTAAAAGTTGAGACAGACCCTGAGGAGAATCCCTGAAACCCGTGGAACTGGCAGCATCTTCCTTCTCATGGATACAAATTGTTCTGAGAGGTAGCACGATGGAGTGGAAAGGGTGCCAAAGAGGACCAGGCGCCCTCAGCTCCAGTCCTTCTCAGAGGCTTTCAGACCTCAGGCAAGCACTGTACTCTCAGAGCTTGGTTTCTTCACCTGTAAAGGGGGAGGGACATTAATGCGCATCCTACCTGCCATCCCAGAGATGGGAAGTAACCACAGACAGAGAAGTGTTTCGTGAAATTTAACAGCTATCCACATGTGAGATCTCAATTTTGATTTTAAAGAATTTTACTCGTCACCCAGGGGATCTATTTCTTTAGCCAGATATTACTCTCCGTCTTTCTTAACAAAAAAGCAAGCAAGTTTTGTTTCTGGGTGACCTCAGAACATCTCTAAGTAAAATATACTTTACTATACTCTAATCTGGAGAAGGCAATGGCACCCCACTCCAGTACTCTTGCCTGGAAAATCCCATGGACGGAGGAGCCTGGTGGGCTGCAGTCCATGGGGTCGCTAAGAGTCGGACACGACTGAGAGACTTCACTTTCACTTTTCACTTTCATGCCTTGGAGAAGGAAATGGCAACCCACTCCAGCGTTCTTGCCTGGAGAATCCCAGGGACAGGGGAGCCTGGTGGGCTGCTGTCTATGGGGTCGCACAGAGTCGGACACGACTGAAGTGACTTAGTAGCAGCATAATCTAATCTACAGCCCAGAGAGAGCAGTTGACTCCTTTTTTTACAATCTGATGTCCAAAAGCCAGGTCTCCACTGCCTGCTTGGTTAGAGAATGCTGGGCTTGTTAATAAGTGGATATCTTAGTCCCCAAATACTCAGCCTCTGAGCCTGGTTAAGTGTTCCATCTAGGACTAAATCTCTTTAAAATGGGAAAATAGCAGGAATAGATAAGCTATAGCCAGCTCTCCACACCCTCATGTGAAGCAATGCTTTGTTTTTGAGGGAATATTTTTAAAAGAATGCTAAGACTACACTTCTCATATTTTTTCTGTAGGACCATCTTACTCCAGGATGGCAGTGTTTGAAAGGACAAAGGTTACATACAGTCCAAATAGCACATTCACAGCTGAAGAGACCAAGGCCCAGAGAGGGAGGGACCTAGCCAGATCACACAGCAAGTTAGAGGTCAGGCAGAGGACAGCAAGACCTTCCCCCTCCTAAAACACACACTGTCTGTCACAGAGCCCCACTAATCAACCATGGACAAATGAGGCAGAGTCACAGCTGACACACACTTTGCCCAGCCCTGTAGAATTACATGGACTTAAATGTGACCTTCCCTTGGAGGGAGAAGCTAAAAAAGAATTCTCACAGAGCTGTTCATTTCAAAAGTATAAAAAGGCTACATGCAGTCTGTTTTCCCAAGGTTTGTTTGCCCTGCTAAAAACTACATCTGCATACGAATCTAGTTTGCATCTAATGTTTAAAAACATACAAAAGGGGTCATCTACAAACACAGTTTTTCTAATTCTTCACAAAGTGAAATGATCCATGACTTGACTTTTCCGTCATCCCGTGATCAAGTTTCTAAGACCCTAGAAGAAAAGAGGGAAAAAAAAAAATTAGAGAAAAGAAGCCTGCTCTGTCATAGTCAACTACATGTTAGACGGAAGGTGGGGGTAATGACCCTAACTTTAAATCTCTCCCCAACCAGGAGGGGTGCTGGTGGGAGCAGAGGTGCCTAGGGGGATCCCAGAATTACTAAGACCTATGGGTGGGCATTTCAGAGGCAGATTCCAGCATAATATGAGGAAGAACTTTCAATTACTGGAAAAATCCACAGATGGTTTTTTGGTCGTACAGAGCTCTGTGTCCCCAGAGTTATGCAAGCAAGATCTGGCCTATTCTGCAGGCTGCAGAGAAAACTCAAGAGCTAGGCAGTGGCAATGGCTTAAAATTCCATGACTCTTTGTGACTTCTTTTGAAAACTCAACTATAATAGACTATATTCATAGCCTGGTATCATTTCTGTTTTTAAAATATAAATATACACTTATTTAAAATATGAAACCTATATATATATATACACACATGTGTATATACATAAGTATACATATAGGGAAAAAAATCCTGATACCTGACTTTTTGATATATATATGTTTCTATTTGTTGTTGTTTAGTCACTCAGTCTTATCCAACTCTGTGACCCCCATGGACTGTACCCACCAGGCTCCTCTGTCCATGGGATTTCCCAGGCAAGAATACTGGAGTGGGTTGCCATTTCCTTCTCCAGGGGATCTTTCTGACCCAGGTATCAAACCTGCATCTCCTGCATCGGTAGGCAGATTCCTTACCACTGAGCTGTATATATAACAATACACATATATAAAAAACTAGAAGTATCAGGAGGGCAACTGTAAGAGCCATCTCCTAACTGAATTTCTGTTTGACGATTTTACACATTACACTTTCCTCCCTGTTTCTAGAAGCTCTAACTACTTGCTGCTGCTGCTGCTAAGTCGCTTCAGTCGTGTTCAACTCTGTGTGACCCCATAGACGGCAGCCCATGAGGCTCCCCCGTCCCTGGGATTCTCCAGGCAAGAACACTGGAGTGGGTTGCCATTTCCTTCTCCAATGCATGAAAGTGAAAAGTGAAAGTGAAGTCGCTCAGCCGTGTCCGACTCTTAGTGACCCCATGGACTGCAGCCCACCAGGCTCCTCCGTCCATGGGATTTGCCAGGCAAGAGTACTGGAGTGGGGTGCCACTGCCTTCTCCGCTAACTACTTGCAGAGCTACACATAAGGGAACAGAACCAGGAAGCTCAGACTGTCTCCTTTGTGCGTGTTTTCACCCGGGCACCATCACAGTGACCATGTCTGCCCTCTCAGCACCCTCACAGGGCAGACTTGGAGGAAATATTCCATTCAGCCTCAGAAACAGAAAAAAAAAAATTAGTGCTCTCTTTCACCTGGACACCCCTAACGTTCATACTCTTGACTTGGCATGCTAGTGGGAAGCCCAGCATGATATGTGTGTAGAACACACCAGAGTCTACCTGCCAACTGTAATATGTTCTGCCTTTGGTTTGCATTCCTCTGTTTCCCTCAATTCAGTATTTTTCTTTTTATTTATTATGCATCTTATAACTCATCTCAACCTCTTGTGACAGAGGTGTACAAACTCAGATGACTCGAAACATGCACGTGCCCCCATCACAGGCGGTCATCTGGAGCTGGGAAGCGGGGTGCTCTGTACTGACTCCGATCCACCACGGTCACCGTGCCATGCGACTGGGCCTCCCCGACTGCGTTGGCTGAATGGCACTGGTACACCCCCTCATCTTCCTTCCTCAGAGGGTTGATCTAGAAGTTAAACAGGCAAGTTTGTACAGTCATACACAACACAGCAAAATCGCTTACTTAGTTCATAATGATCCTGAACACTTATAGCTTTTGGGAATAAGACAGAGTTCACCCTCTTATTTCTCTTCTTGTCTTGGCTGCTGAGACAGAGTTAAACTTCCTTCTCAGTACCCTCTGTATCCTGGCTCTCATTTTAATGTTTCCTGCATCCTGCCTTTTACTGAGAGCAACCTGGTCCTTTTATTGAAGGTGATAGGTATAGATTCTAAGGAAAATGTGTGTGTGCTCAGTCGCTCAGTCATGTCTGACTCTTTGTAACCCCATGGACAAAATAACACCTTTCCCCTGCCTCTCCTTTTAACAAAGCAGGGGAGTATGTTACATTTGAAAAAGCCATGGACCCAGTTGCATCCTGAGCCTCTGAGCTGGGTGGAGAAGTTGCCAAACCTGGCAGAGATGGGAAGGGAATCAGAAGGGCACTCTGGAGAGCCCATCTCACACCCCTGCAGAGCAGATCCACAGCAGCGCCCTCTTTTCTTGCTTTCTCTCATCAGAACAGCATCTCTCAACTGAGTCCCTACAGACCTGAGAGGGTTTATGCACCCTGTCTCATTTTGATCCCATCATGGCTGAAGGGGAGCATCATCATCCTCACATTACAGGAGACTCACCAGTAAGTCACAGATTTTAGGGTCACCAGACATGATCCAGTCCAAAGCCCCCTTTTTATGGCTGTGGACACTGAAGCTCAGGGAGGTAGAGTGACTAGCCCCACGTGGGCCCTTATCTCCTTTCTCCATCACCCTTTCAAACACAGGACATTCCCTCTTCTCAGCCACACCGCTGCATGTGGCATGGGAGAGCCCTGGAGGAGGATGGGAATGTGCTGTCCACACCCACCCGGCCCCCAACCCTTACTACTCCCTTTATCAGCCGTGTGGTCTTAGTCAAGTGTATTTGTTTTCTATGGCTCTGTTACACATGACCACATGCTTAAAGGCTTAAGACAACACAAATTTACTATGTACACCTCTTGAAGTCAGACGTCCAAATGGGTCTCACTGGGCTAAGGTCAAGGTATCAGCAGGGTTGCCTTCTTTCCAGATGCCCTAAGAGAAGCATTCTAGAGGCTGCCTGTATTCCTTAGCCTGTGGCTCCTTCCTGCATCCTCAAAGCCAGCAACAGTAGTTCATGTCTTCTGACACTGCCATCTCTGGCTCTCTCCCCTGCCTCTCTTTTCTACATTTAAAAGACTCCTGTGATTGTATCAGGCCCACCCAGATAGCTCAGGATAACTTTATCAAAGTCAGTGATTAATAACCTTAATTCCATCTGCAACCTTATTCCCCTCTTGCCATATAACATATCCACCAGTTCCAGGGATTAGGACATGGACATCTTTCTGAGGCCATATTCTGCCTACCAGTGAGATCACTTCTGCTCTCAGGCATTAATACTACCTGCCCTGCTTTCCTCACAGTTACCGCAGAGCCCAGGGAGAAATGGATAAGAACATTTGAAAGGTGTAACATAACACAGAAATATAAAAGGTGCTTTATAAGGGCCAGTCAATAACAGCCAGTGAAGTGAAAGTTACTCAGTCGTGTCCAGCTCTTTGCGACGCCACGGACTATACAGTCCATGGAATTCTCCAGGCCAGAATACTCGAGTGGGTAGCCTTTCCCTTCTCCAGGGGATCTTCCCAACCCAGGGATCGAACCCAGGTCTCCCGCATTACAGGCAGATTCTTTACCAACTGAGCCACCAGGGAAGCCCAAGGACACTGTAGTTGGTAACCTATCCCTGCTCCAGCAGATCTTCCTGATCCGGGAATTGAACCGGGGTCTCCTGCATTGCAACTGGATTCTTTACTAGCTGAGCTCCCAGGGAAGCCCATGATTATCAACAAATGAGATACTCACCAAAACCCAGGCCGTGGCCTCATGGTCAGAAGGGCCCCCTTGCACCTGGACAGCTATGTTGGTGTGGTCCCCAGGCAGCTCCTCCATTACCTGGGTGCCCTCAGGAGACCGTGTGACCTACAGAAGGCAGAAAAAGCAGGGGTGATTTAGAAAAATCGTTTCTGAATAAGGACCACCCCACAGACATCCTCACTGTCTTCACCTCCCGGATGACTTGAAGGCTGAGACCCTAGTATCTCATTCCTATCAAACATTAGTTTCTTCTTAAGCCTGAATATATGTACAGACAGCACCCCCTGCTGGACAGCAGAGATACAGACATCACCACCACCAGAATTTCATGGCCCTTTTCAGGGCTGTTGAGATAAGGAAACAACATAGGCTGTGCTCATCTCCATCTCTCAAAAACTGAGCTGCAGGAAGATCTAGTTTTAGGATAGGATCGGGTCACCTTCCACCAACAAAGTCTTTCTAAAACCCAGATCCAGTAGAGGAGGCTCTAACTTCATCTCAGCTGACCCAGGCTAGATAAACAGCAGAACTTCCTGGACAGCTGAGTGGCAAAGGGAGCAAACAGCCACACCCCTTCTCTGGGGAGAGCTTTGGGGTAAAAGTTTTAAATCGTAAATCTGGAGGCAGAGGAATGAAACATATTTTTTGTAATTCTCCAACTCACATAAGAGATAAACAGACACACACACACTTAAAAACATTTATACCTTCCCCCAGCCACACACACACACATACACACACACATGCAGAGAAGTTCTTGGATATAAATACCTTCCTCCATGTGACAACTGGGGTGGGCACAGCTCTCACCTCACAGGACAGGTACACCTGTGCCCCGGTGACATTGTGAACACTCTGGGGTGGGGTGATGACCACAGGAGCTGGGAGAAAAAGACAAGGGAAGACAACCTTGACCCTGGCCAAGCCCTTCACCTCTAAGATCCCCTGCCTGCACATAGCATCTTGGGGCAGGTGAGACCTCCCCACACGGAAAGGACACACTCAGAGGCAAGGAATCCTAGAAGGGAGTTCTCCTTAGACCTGAAAGGATGCCTTCATTTCCTCCTTCATTGCCTCTGTTCTACCAACAGGAAAACAGGGATCCAGAGAGGAAAGACGACTTCTGTCTGTGGTCTCATCAGACTCCCTCCCAGGACCCCTCCCAGCTGCCATCTGCTTACAGCTCAACTACACGACAGGGTGGCAGGCTCTGGGAGGGGCTGTTGTCTTCTAACACAGGCGAGGCAGAGTCTTCTAACAGATGGGCTTTTTTCCTTCTGCATCGAGGGCGTTCAAAGAATAATGCCACAAACCACAGCTGCCCTCACCCCCTGCTGAGACCCCCTGTGGTTCAAGATGCTCATTTGCATATCACAGGCTCCACCAACCTCCCCATCCCCATCCTCAAGGGCAAAACTGCAGGCACGGATGCTGAGCTTCACTGCTGCCAGAGAAAAGTAAATCAGGGAATTGGGCAATGTGGTGCTAGGCTGCCAGGACTTTACAGAAAAGACAGAGGGCGTGGGCTTGCCAGGTGGGACGGGAAAGCATATGGCATTTGAGTTAGACATTCTTTTTTAAATGCTTATTTTCTCATTTATTTGGGTCTTAGTTGTGGCACTGGATCTGTAGTTGCGGCACGTGGGATCAGTTCCCTGAACAGGGATCAAACCCCCAGCGCCCTGCATTGGGAAAGTCACTGGACCACCAGGGAAGTCCTGAGTTAGATGTTCTTAGCTGATACTCCACACTCGTTTGTCCTTCTTCCTGTGGCCAGCCCCTACTCTGCTTACACTGGGCCTAAAAGAATTAAGCCCAGCTGCCTTGGCCTTCAGGCCCTCCATCTGGGCCTCAGCATGCTTGCCCGCCCTGCCCTGCCTGTCCTCTGTTTGGGATGCACCGCAGCTGCCCATCCTGAGGGCCTGGGGGTGTGTCCTAGTCCAGTACCAGGGATCTGCCCACCTTGACCTGCTGAATCTCAGCCTGCCTCACAGTGCAGATACTTCATCTGGTCTCACCAGCCTACCCTCACAGCTGAGGCCAGTGTGGTCTTGGGGAAGTGCAATGTGGAGGCCTGGCCAAAAGAACGCTCTCTGCTCAGGTTTGCTGTCTGTAAGATGGGGATGCGTGTGCGCTAAGTCGCTTCAGTTGTGTCCGACTCTGCAATACTATGGACTGTAGCCTGCCAGGCTTCTCTGTCCATGGGATTCTCCAGGGAAGAACGCTGGAGTGGGTTCCCATGCCCTCCTCCAGGGGATCTTTCTGAGATGAGGATAATACCCCCTGTGTCACAGGATTGTTGAGCTGATTTTAGTACATGTTGAGTGTGAAAGTGAGGGTTTAAGGTAGCACAGTGTGCAAGTGCGGGGCAGGGTAGGCCTGTCAAACAGATGACTCCACAAAGAAACATGTGACAAACAAAAGAGTAAACACATTCATCCCTGGGCATCAAATTGCAGAGTCCATGGCTCTTGGCACTTTGCCTGGTGACTGATGGACATGCCCTCTGCCCTCCACAGGCCAGCCTTGGAGAAGGAAAGGGCCTTTGCCAGCCGAGGTGAGGCTGCAGTGAAAAAGGAGAACAAAGGGAGAGAGACAGAAGGCTGGATGAAGAGCATGGAGGGAAGGAATGAAAGGGTGCAGAAATGAGACAGGTCTGGACCCTCTAGACAGACTAGGAAGCAGACCCTGTCGAACTGATGCCAAAAGATCTCTGGGAAATTGTCTTCGAGCTTCTTATTTCAAACTGGAGAGGCCCAACTCCCCAAAGCATGTGCCTGACGGTCTGTGATGGACTCATCTAGCCTCCACTTGCATGCCCCCAGTGATGGAGAGCTCACTACTTATAAAGCCAGGCCCTTCCATCCTTGACTCTTCTAGTAAGAAAGGTTGTCCTCACCTGGAGTTAAAACCTGCGTCCTGTAACTCCCACCTATCAATCCCAGGGCTGCCAGGAGCCCTATGGAGCCCTGGTTACCTCAAGTGGCCTCCAGTAAGTTGAATACAAATGCTGCTCTCCTCACCCCAGGCTGTTTTCTTCCCCCTCAGGCCGATCAGCTCACTCCTTCAGCTGTGACCAACCCCTCTAAGCACCACACCTCTACCCACAACCCCGAGTGTAGCCAGTCCCCCGAATAAACCAAGGTTCCAGGCTTCTAACATCACCCGACACGCCCCAGCCACCTGCCAACCACCACAAAGAACCACAGCACCCCTGCTCTATGGCAGAGACCCATCTGCAATGGGCAACAAAGACAGTCTAATTTATTCACATCCTCCTGCCAGCATCGCCTCCCCCGGAGCCCAAACCAGTCCTCAAATGGCTCGCTGTGGGAACAATCAGAACTGCATCTTATTCTAAAGCCCTCAATAGATTCCAAAGGGACACTCAATCAACATGTTTTACTTCCGTTCATGTAGAGCCATAAATTTTAAATGAGATTTCATCAGTCCCTTTCAAGCCTAAATGAATAAGCCAGTAAATCACATTTCATCTCTCTCTCTCTCTCCTTGCATTTCCCTCTTTTTCCATAACTACAGTTAAAGACCGTCTTGGAAATACTGCCTTTGCCAATAGTTTCAAGCCAGAAAATAGCATTTCTTTTCCAAAACAGCCCACTGCTTTTGGCAATAAAGCGACATTCAAGCTTTGATTTATTTTTAAATGTATACACAGTACATTCATTCTTTCTAGTGTACAGCTCTAAGTTTTGACAAATGCATACACCGTGTAACCACTACCATAACTCAAGATATAGCAGTGTTCAGTTATTTCAAAAAATTTCCTCCTGTAGCTTAATCTAGTTTTAATTTAAACATATCTGATTTTAAATTTAGAGATTTTTTTATCCATAATGGCTCTTTAAAATCAGCCATCATTATCATGATAGTGTGTGTGTGTGTGTGTGTGTGTGTGTATGCTCAGTCGTGGCCAGCTCTTTGTGACCCCATGCTGTAGCCCACCAGGCTCCTCTGCCCATGGGATTTTCCTGGCAAGAATACTGAAGTGGGTTGCTATTTCCTGCTCCAGGGGATATTCACAACCCAGGGATCGAGCCTGTGTCTGCACTGCAGGAGGAATTCTTTACCACTGAGCCACCTGGGAATCCCATCATGATAGTAATAATGCCACCCTTCTGCTTACAGTGGTAAGCCATTTGATCCTTCCAGCAATCTCCCCAGCTGCCATCTGAGGGAGCTAGCCAGGGTTACCCAGCCTTACACAGCAGGGTGAGACTATGAGCCCAGGGGGCTCAGTCCCATAACTTCCTGCCTTCTCCTGAGATGACACTTCCATGTCCAGCACCCTCTCATCTTCACACCAGTCATGGGAAGTAGGTGCTTTTAGCCCCACTTAACAGATAAGAAATCCAAAGCTCAGAAAGGTGAAGCACCTGGGGGAGCAAGGATGCAAACCTAGGCACTCTGATTCCATTAATTCCACATGAATTTTAAGGGTGAAACATATGTTAGCCATATGCACTCCATCCCAGAATAAGAATGAGTTCCTAAGGTATTGTGTTGGGGGCCCCCAAGACAAGTCCCAGGATCAATGACTTGCTACGAGGACTCATGGGACTTGGCACAGTTTATTCATAGTGGGATTTATTACAACAAAGGAGACAAAGCAAACCAGCAAAGGGAAAAGAGATTCATGGCACAAAGGCTCAGGAAACCAGGAGCACGCTTTCAGAAGCCTCTCCCAGTGGAGTCACAGAGGATGAGGCACTTAATTCTCCAGCACAACCTGTGACAACACATATGACAGGCCTCTACCAAGGAGGCTCACTAGACACTCAGTGCCTAGGGTTTTTACTGGGAGCCAGTCCCCTAGGCACCCTCTGCCTGCTGCTGCTGCTGCTGCTGCTAATTCGCTTCAGTCGTGTCCGACTCTGTGCAACCCCAGAGACGGCAGCCCACCAGGCTGCCCCGTCCCTGGGGTTCTCCAGGCAAGAACACTGGAGTGGGCTGCCATTTCCTTCTCCAGTGCATGAAAGTGAAAAGTGAAAGTGAAGTCGCTCAGTCGTGTCCGACTCTTAGCGACCCCATGGACTGCAGCCTATCAGGCTCCTCCGTCCGTGGGATTTTCCAGGCAAGAGTACCGGAGTGGGGTGCCATTGCCTTCTCCGCACCCTCTGCCTACTACATACCAAAACTCCAGACTCCCAAAAGGAAAGCAGGTGTGCAGCATAAACCATGCTGATTGTACAGTTCGCATGCAGTGAGTGACTCTTCTCAATTCTGGAGATGGTGGGATGCTTCCGCACATCCAAATTCTCAGTGGGCCTTTCCAAGGATAACAGTCTCAGGCCCGCCACATGTACTCTTCTGCACAGAAATGAGACCCTTCCAACATCACCCCAGGGAGCAGCTCTTGTGAAGATACCATTAAATGGGTGGTGTGTCCACATTTACTCTTTTCTGCACAGAAATGAAACCCTCCCAACATCACCCCAGAGAGCAGCTCTTGTGAAGATACCATTAAATGGGTGGTGTGTCCGTAATCCTGGCAGGATGCTCCCAGTCTTACTGCTCCCAAGGGCTCACTGAAGTGTGGCACTGAGGCCCTGCAACTCGTGACTGCCCTGGGAACTCAGGCTCCGTCCTGTCTCGCCCACACCCCAGTTTCTTCTTCTTTAAAATGGGCACAGGAGTCCCTTCTCCCCCCGCTGCCCTCCGCATGGGCTCCTGTGAGGACAATCACAAGAATTCCAGCTTGCACAGAAGGACCTGCAGATTCCACAGGGTGTGCTACTCCAAGGGTAGTCTGTGATGATGCTGAGACTCTCTACTGGCCTTTGGGGAGTGGGCTATCGGTGGGCCCTTCCCCGGAGGCTCCCAAGGCCGTGGTCCGCAGCCCTCTCTTTAGAGAGCCCAGCCCACTGCCGCCTGAGCTGCCACCCTTCTGGAAGAGCCAGGGCTCTCCTCTCCACCGGCCTTTGGCAAGAGTCACGTGGCTTTCAGGAGCGAGGATGGTGCCTGGTCAGCCCCGCCTGGGAATCTGCTGGTTTTGTCTCCCTAGCTCTTCCTTGCTAAACACTTGCTTCCTTCTGCTCATGTCAGCTACTGCCCTGGAAATGCTGGGATGGTACAAACTCACCCATCAGGGAACAGACTAGTCACCCAGATGTACACCCTCGGAGGCAGCACAGAGGGTGGGCAAACAGTACTGTGCGTGTGTGCTCGGTCGCTTGAGTCGTGTCTGAGTCTTTGTGACCCTGTGAACTGCAGCCCACCAGGCTCCTCTGTCCATGGGATTCTCCAGGCAAGAATACTGGAGTAGGTTGCCATGCCCTCCTCCGGGGATCTTCCCGAACTGGGACCGAACTTGGATCTGCCTGCGTTTCCTGCATTGTAGGTGGATTCTTTACCCACCGAGCCACCTGAGAAGCTCAAACACTACCAAGGGAAACCCAAATGCCCCGGGGGTCTGGCCGCCAACCACCGGGCAAGTTGCTAACAATCTTCTCCTTATCTGCAAATGACAATAATGACCATAGCCCCACATCCTCCGGGGTGAAGGGGAAGAATGGATGTGACTGTGTTATTAACCTTGTGGATCTATAGAAATGAAAGGGATCGATGTTATTACTATAGTGTGTGGGGAGCTGTCCCCCCACCCCATGGACTGAGTATGTCCTTGATGGCTGGAATAAAAGATCTTTCCTAATGCCTCCAAGATTTGTCTAAAGTTAATGGTGCTTGGGAAAGAAAGAATATCAAAAGTCATCTCCCAGGAACCCATCTGCTCATATGGAAAAGCACACAACCAAAGGGTTTAATAATCAGTGCACTGAACAGCCCTGATAATTTATGCTAATAGTCGCATTACATGTGGAACCAGAAACAGCTTAATCCGACTCCCTGCAGTGTGTGCCTCAAGCCCCCTCCCTCGGTATGAAAGGCTTTTGAGCATGAGGCCCCCTTCTTTGTCCCTCTCACAAAGTGGCATTCGCTGCATCTCCTGGTTACCTGGTAACACAGGCCTTGCACAGACTGAGATTTCTAAGTGGAGATGGAATTTCAACCAAGGCGAATTTTCTAAGATTTAGGATCTCAATAGCTCACTGATGCTTCAGGGGCTTGGTTGGCATGGTACCCCATTCCTATCTAATGCAGCACTCAAAACACGACCTCAACCTGCTGTCTGCAGGACCCCAACCTCCTCCCAGTGCTAGCAAACGATCAGGGTACATGGAACAAAGCAGCTTTTTAAAGTAATGATAACAAAACACTAACATCACCACCACCTTACTGTTGAGAAACGGAACCAATACCTCAGTACAGAATGAAGGTTCACCCCACAGAACGGCACGCCAGTTCCGCAACGAGCCTGCCCCAGATGACTCTGGGTCTCATCTCCTCCGCCAACCAGCCCACTGGGTATTGCCTATGGGTCCACTGTTCACACTCGCCCCAGGAGCTCCTACCTCCTTGCCTTGGTTTATGCGGTGCCTCTCTGCCCCCGCTTCTCAGCCCAGGAATTTTCTACCCATCTTTCAAGCTCCACTCAGCTGCTTCCCCTTGTGTGAAGCTATCCCTGTTCTCTGAGGAGCCATCACCAGGTGCTGAAACGAGGTACCAGCAGCGAGCCTTCGAGGGGAAAAGGAAGGTGGATTCAGACTGAGAAACTAAAGATTCAAAAGTAGCCAGTTTGCAGCACCTTCCTCATCAAGTTGCCAGCAGGTTATAGATACATGACTCCATCTGAAAAGAGTCAGGAACTGGAGCCCCACCTCGGCCGGCAACCAGTCATGTGACTCCAGGAAACTCTCTTCTACCAGCCTTAGTTTGTCCTCCTATGAAGTGGGAGTGAGACCTGGCCAGGGTAGTTGTAAAAAATCAAGAAAGAAGATGGAATGCAAAAGTGATTTCCAATAGCCAAAAATTATTTTTATGTTGGAACCCAGTGAGTCTTCAATGCATGTGTGTTGATCACAGGATTACTCTCATAATTCGAATTTTGGGGCATTTCAGAGCATAGAAGGAAAGGTCAGAATTTAAACCTGAAATCACACCAGAGGTATTTGGGTACGAACACTTCCCACACTGTGAAACCTAATATTTCTGGAGGCTTCATTCCCTTAAAGTCAGGTGCTGGTTTACTGAAGGCACAGGAGAGGACAGGGGAGGGGTGACTTTATTGCCAATATTGAAGCAGAACAGCTGCTGCTCTGACTCGATCTGTTTCCCGTCAAGCAGCGAGGTCCCCAGGGACATCGTTAAAAAGTGCTCCTGCCATGTTGTCTGAATAAAGGCTGGCTCGAGGGCAGCACAGAATAAGGTGCCATTTTCCCTAGCTGAAAAGATCCCTGGTTCACACCTTCCTGCTTCACCAGGGCCCAAGAGCAGGGGCCGCACAAACACTTCAGGACGGAACGCAACGGGATGATAGTGCTGGGGTCTGGGTAGTGGCCAACGACACAGTCGCTGGTAGGGAAGGAAAGCTAAATTGTGGGGAGGCCTGAAGCCTGTCACTCCTGGGATCATTAAAAGCAGCTTCTGAATTACTTGTGTTTGGCTCCATAAACATCTTTACTCCCGGGGCCTGTGCCTGTGGTGGGCTCAGAGCCCACAGATCAGAGTGAAGGGGCTGTCACATTTACTTGTCATTTGGTAATTTTCAATGAATTAGGGGTACGGAACCTCCATCTGCCCACACTGTGGTAACCATGGCAACCGCCACCTGCCCGACTTAATACTATCAAGTCCTGTCCTGAAACAGGGCTGAACAGGGTGCTGGGGACCTGGAAGCCAGTCAGGTTTTACTGGTCACCCTGGTCACCCTGGATGAGTGCCCTGCCCCAAGGGTCTCGGTCTCCTCCGTATAACAGTAGATTGGGTCTAAATGCCTTCAAGGCAGCTCTCTCTTAGAAACAGAGTGCCAGTCCAGGGAGGAATCATTTGAGAGCATCAGCACCGGTTAGTCTGGAGACCTGGTCAGCATTTCTCATGTCTCCTGCATGTGGAGTGAAAGTGTTATCTGTCTGGAAACAAAGAGACTTGCCTCAGCAGAATTAACTGCTGAGGAAAGTAGATTGTAAAAACAGATGATAGAAAGAAGAAGGAAGGAGACAGGGCTGTTTAAATGCCACAGGGCATAAACAAAGGTTCGAAGTGGAGGGAGCTCAACAGAAACTCCACAGGGGCTGACACAGCCCCTGGAAGGTCCCAGCCCAAAGCCGCAGCCAGGGAAGCAACAGCCAGCTCTCTCCTCCACCGGGAGCCCCATTGAGGAACAGCCAGCAGTGACTTGCCTGTGCTCTTCGGGCTGCCTCAGACTCCACAGTGGGCAGCACATTATTTCCAAGTTTCCAGAGACAGGGGCCTTCTTGCCTCATCTCCAACAAGCCACTGGGTCTCCTGGACTTGAGGGCATCTAACTGGGATTCTTGGTGAAAGATAATACTTACTAGAAATTCCAAAGGCCGTCCCCCACCCCCAAGGCTTCCTTGTTGCAGCTGAAGTCATGACACTGAATGAAGCATTTAGGTCTGCTCTTGGGTCTCTAGTCCCAGGCCAGAACCCCAAAGGTGGGCCTCCTTGCGACTCCCGTGGCACAAGCTCACCTATACTCTCCACTTCCCCCTCCAGGCCGCCTAGACAAGGGGCATTTCTCCAAAATCTAATGGCCCAGCAGGGTGCTTGACTGGGCATCCCTATACTAATATTTTGGTTTATTTCTGTTTGGTTTTGAAACATTACATGTAGAAAGTGAGCAAATACGAACCCATAAATGGCTTTATTGTGATGTTAATGAAGCTTGTGTTTTTAGGTCCCAAGCAATTAATCATTTTCTATTACTTTACTTGAAGTGAAAGTGAAAGTCTCTCAGTAGTGTCTGACTCTGCAGCCCCAGGGACTATACAGTACATGGGATTCTCCAGGCAAGAATACTGGAGTGGGTAGCCGTTGCCTTCTCCAGGGGATCTTCCCACCCCAGGGATCGAACCCAGGTCTTCCATTTTGCAGGCAGATTCTTTACCCTCTAAGCCACCAGGGAAGCCCTTACTTAAAGTGGAACAACTTACTTAAAGTGGGACCCTCCAAATTCTATAAACTTCAGTCTTATAAAACCTGGGGTCTGCTTCTGATGGCACCACAATCTCTTCAGAGCTTAGGTCTCCCAAGGTTTTACCTGTCCTGGGCGAGATCTTCCTCAAGATTCCCCGCAGGGCAGGACACCACACTCACTGAACCCCGGTGCCCTAATCCCCCGGACTCCAAGAGTCCCAATCTGCAGCTCCTCCTCCCCCTCCCCCTCCCCCTCCAGCATCTCCATCTGCTCTCCCTCTTCATTCACACAACCCACCCCCGTCAGGTCCAAGGTGGGACCCCAGGGAGCTGGACCCAGCGGGGACACCCTGCTTCCCACACTCTCAGTCTTTCGGAGGCAAATATGCCAGACCTGCAAACAATTCTATCAGTAAGTACTTAAGTACCAAAAGGGACAGCAGGCTCACCAAAATGACGACCAGCTCTGTGACTGGTGACTCCAAGGGCTTGGTAAGAGAGGGTTCAGGATGTGG
>NW_011494815.1:3169807-3175078 GCF_000754665.1 Bison bison bison | reverse complement strand
GAGCGCTGTCCCGAGCCCGTGCGATGCCAGGCACCGGGCAGCGCACGGGCTCGGGACAGCGCTCTGGTCGGCACGGACCGCACTCCGGGTTTCGTCCGCCTGCGCTGCGGAGCCCGAGGCCCAGGGCTGGCAGCGGCTGCAGCACAAGCAGCAGCAGGAAGAGCCCGGGTGAGCGTGGCATGGTCCGCTCCCGGACGGCACTGGTGCCTCTGCTTCGTGCTTCTCTCTGCGTGCGCTGCGCCGCCACCCCGCCCGCCCGGCGACCGCTGATTGGCCGGGCCTGCACCGCCGGGCGCCAGCAGTCGGCTGCCCGGCTGAGACTAGCGCAGCGGGGTGGGCTGATGGCCTGGCCTGGGCTCTGAGATGGAGGAGTGTTCTGAGATCCGCTCTTCGACAACCAGTGGGCTCTTGGAGATCCCGTAGGGGCGGGAACTTGCCCAAGGTCGCTCTAGTAGAGCAAGGATTGAATATACAATCTCCGGATCCAAGGCTGGCTCTGAGTACTGTGCCCCTTAATCCAGAAGGATGCTCTCTTTTATTTTACTTTGCATCTAGTAGTTTCCCAAATTTTATTTTTAAAAAAGGAATACATGGCTTAAAATGTCAAAGTCAACAAATGAATGTAACTATGAAAAGAGGACCTCCCTTCCACCTGATATCCCAATGCCCCAACCTAGTGTCAAGAGGGCACACCTGTTATCAGGTTCTTGGGTATCTTTCTAGGAATTTTTATCTTTATAAAAGTACGTATGATTGCATAGCCCCTCCCTTTAAATACACACACAGACACACACGAATGCCCTACACATTACTTTGTGCTTGGGTTTTCTACCCACAGTATTTCCCATATTTCCCCCGCCTCTTACCTTCTCTGAAATCAACCTCTTGTACAATCAATGGAGTGGAGTTTTACTGGCTCATTTCCCCCTTGATGCTGCATAAGGGCTTCCCAGGTGGCGCAGTGGTAAAGAATCCACCTGCTAATGCAGGAGATGCAAGAGACAGAGGTTCAGTCCCTGGGTGCAGCAGATCCCCTGGAGGAGGAAAGGACAACCCCTTCCAGTATTCTTGCCTGGAAAATTCTGTGGACAGAGGAGCCTGGTGGGCTACAGTCGATGGGGTCCCAAAGATTGAGCAGGCAGGCTGCATAAAGTCATGGTGCATCTCACAGTCAACAGTGACTTTGATGGTGATCAGATGGTGATACATTTTGGATTGTCCTTGGACTTTTCAACTTTGCAGAGTGTTTAAATGCAGAAAACTGTAGTTATTTAACCAGTTGTTTTCAGTACTTTTGTTACTACAAATAATGCTTTGATGTCCTGGAGCACGTGTCAACATATCTGTGGCTTAGTGGGTATGTGTGTTGGAAAGATGCAGTGGAACAGGTTCTTTCAGTCAGCTATACTGTTATTCCTGTGGCCCTGCGCTTCCTTAGAGTCAGACTCTGCACCATGTCCATGGCCCAGTCCTGGCAGGGGTGCCAAACAAGAGACCCAAGAGAGTCTTGATTGCTAGAGTTTGTTGTATGTAGCCACATGAAGATGCTGGATGGAAGGAAGGACTTCCTGACCAGGCTTTACTAGTGGCTTTTCATGCCTTCACCCCCTAACCCTCATTGTCTCTAGGAATCCTACTAAAAGGTGACTCACTCTATTACAGTAGGAAAAACTGTGGATCTTGTGTTCAAAAGCCAATCTGAATCACTGTAAGCCATGGTCTGTTATCCAGATTCAGATTTCATCTAGCTGTGGAGCTGCTGGTTGGAAGAGGAGGCCATGCCCTCTTGAAGGATTGTGAGGAAATTCTATAAATCTTCCTCTAAGCCCTTCCAGAGGAACCTGTGATCACTTACTAGAGTGGCCCACTGTTGCCCAGTCAAAGTGGGGGCTTATGGCCATCAGGGCCCATGTTCCAATCACAGTGAACCCACCTGTGGTTACTTCTCCAGGTCCCAAACCACTAGGCACACTTGGCAACTGGCAGAAGAACCCCAGCATCAGTTCTGTGAATGCAGAATAAGTGCTGCTGTTAGAGGTTGGAAGCCCCTGGAACTTTCCTTTTCTGCCAGGAGAGTAAACTGGCTCCCTCAGTTTCCTTATAAATAATTGAAAGAGAAGTCACCTTGCCAAAGGGAGACTAAAAAAAATTCATTTTTAGAAGATGACATAGTCTCACATGAGGCAAGTATTGGCTTCTTTTAACAAGCCTTTGGCCCTGCTCCTTTCAAAGTAATAATGTGCCTTTATTGTGCTAAGGAGCACTTGGTCCCTTCCTGAACGAGGGTCAGCAGAAAAATAAGATTTTTCTCTTAAATGAATCCCCCTTTGGGAAGAAGGAGTTTCTCTATTCATCTCGCTACAGCACATCCCTAATTCATAGATTCATTGCTTCATTGTTCATTCAGCAAGCTCTCAGAGGACCTAGCCCTGCCCGCCAGGCCCGTGCAGGACACGGAGGGGCTGGGGGATAGATGAGCAAGCTGGTGCTTAAGAAGGCAGGCAGAGAGGAAGCAATTTCAGTGTGATAAATGCCATTACAGAAACAAACTTGAGGGAAAAGGAATCAAGGAGGCTTTCTGGAAAAGGTGCTTTGTGAACTGGGTCTTTTTAAAATATATATACAATTTGTAAAGGTCATACTCCATTTACAATTATTACAAAATGTTGGCCATATTCCCTATGCTGTACAATATATCTCTGCAGCTTATTTTATACCTAATGGTTTGTGTCTCTGTCCCCCATCTGTTTTGCCCCTGCTCCCTTCCTTCTCCCCACTGTAACCACTAGTTTGTTTCCTATGTCTGTCTGCTTCTTTTTTGTTATATCCACTAATTTGTTCTTTTTCAGATTCCACATATAAGTGATATCATATGGTATTTGTCTTTCTATGCCTGACTTATTTCACTTAGCATAATGCTCTCCAAGTTCATCCATGTTGTTGCAAATGGCAAAATTTTGTCCTTTTTATGGCTGCATAATATTCTATCACACACACACACATACATGTATGTATATGTGTGCATGTGTGCCAAGTCATTTCAGTCATGTCCAACTATTTGGAACCCAATGGACTGTAGCCCATCAGACTCCTCCGTCCATAGGATTCTCCAGGCAAGAATACTAGAGTGGATTGCCATGCCCTCCTCCAGGGAATCTTCCTAACCCAGGGATGGAACCTGAATCTTTAAGTCTCCTGCATTGGCAGGTGGGTTCTTTACTGCTAGTGCCACCTGGGAAGCCTATATATATATATATATATATACTTCTATATATTACGTACACACACATCGTTATACTGCTTCTTCCGTATCCATTTATCTGTTGATGGACACAAGTTGCTTCCTCGTCTTGGCAATTGTAAACAGTGCTGCTCTGAACTTTGGGGTGGCTTTTTGAATTAGTGTTTTTGGGGTTTTGATATATTCCCAGGAGTGGAATTGCTAGGTCATATTGTAGTTCTGTTTTTCGTTTTTTGAGGAAGCTCCATATTGTTTTCCACAGTGGCTGCACCAAGTTACACTCTCACCAACAGTGCATAAGGGTTTCCTTTTGTCCAATCCTCACCAACAGCCATCTGGGTCTGGAAGAACCGGTAGGTGCTGCCTGGGAGGACAGCGAAGAGAAGGCACAGTGTGTCTGAGGCATGAAGATCAGAGAGAACAAGGCAGAGTCAGGAGCAGAAGAGAGCTCACGCAGTTTGCAGAGCTGAGTGGGGTGGAGGAGGGGTGCAGTTGCTGACGGAGGAGGCTGGAGAGGGCGGTGAGGGCCGGATCACCAGCCTTGCCCAGCCAGCTGAGAAGCCTGGAAACGTGAAATCCAGGCTTGGCCCCTGTACCTCAAGCCTGCATGGCTGACTGAGATGGGTACTTTAAAGGTGGAGGGGAGAGCACAGCATATACCTACTGAGGAGCCAGAGGATAAGTCTTGTAGGAGAGTCCTCTTCCCTGCTCTCTGTTTTTCCTTCAACATGCAAGGTTTGTATAGCAGCCACCTGTGCAAACTGCCACCTTGTGTTCAATTCAGGGATTACAGACCTAGAAATGTTCCTCATTCTTTAGTTCGGCAATGGCACCCCACTCCAGTACTCTTGCCTGGAAAATCCCATGGACGGAGGAGCCTGGTGGGCTGCAGTCCATGGGGTCGCTAAGAGTCGGACACGACTGAGTGGCTTCACTTTCACTTTTTACTTTCAGGCATTGGAGAAGGAAATGGCAACCAACTCCAGTGTTCTTGCCTGGAGAATCCCAGGGATGGGGAAGCCTGGTGGGCTGCCGTCTATGGTGTCTCACAGAGTCGGATATGACTGAAGCAACTTAGCGTAACTTAGCAATAATTCAAATGAGTCAGAATGCTGGGATAAGGCACCTTTGGTTTGGAGGGGAGAATAGAAATAAATACAGATGATCACCAAGTGCTCCAGTATGCGAGTATGCCTGAAGCAGTAGGGTCAGTGAGTTGATCAGAGAAAGTGTCACAGAGGTGACACCTGAGCTAGGTCAGGTAGGAAACAAGAGACCACCTCTAATATCCTCACTTTACAGAGAGGGTGACTGCAACCCAGAGTAGGAAAGGACTTGCTCAAAGTCACAGAATCTTTCAGGTGGGTGTTTCAGGCCAGGTCCCCCTTGCCTGGGCATGATTGGCCTACGATTAAAATGAGCCCCCCACTCTGGGGTCTAATCTGCTGCTCCTCCCTGTGCCTGGGCAGTCTCATCCCAGCAGTTTGTCCAGCCTGCCTCCTGCTGCAGCAATCGCTTCCCTCTTTGTCTGCACTCCACCTGTGATCAACAGCAAAGCACTGAAACCCTCCCCAGGGTTTACCCTCCCCTGTCCTTAGGCCAGGATCTTGGCCAACCTGGGAAGAGGGCAGAGTGCATCTCTAGGGCATCTACCATCAGGGACCACCATACTTTCTAGTACACAGGCTACTTTGTACATTCTGTAACCTGGATAGATGGGTAAGGAGAGGGGTCGGGTGGCACTGGAGAGATCAGTCCTGTCTTGTGGACTTTTCCAGAGTTGAGTCTAGTCTGAGAATATAAATTAGAGCCAGGTCACCTGACCTGCCTCTTGAGAAATTTGTATGCAGGTCAGGAAGCAACAGTTAGAACTAGACATGGAACAGACTGGTTCCAAATAGGAAAAGGAGTATGTCAAGGCTGTATACTGTCACCCTGCTTATTTAACTTATATGCAGAGTATATCATGAGAAATGCTGGGCTGGAAGAAACACAAACTGGAATCAAGATTGCCGGGAGAAATATCAACC
>NW_011494815.1:3166622-3169216 GCF_000754665.1 Bison bison bison | reverse complement strand
CACCTCATGCGAAGAGTTGACTCATTGGAAAAGACTCTGATGCTGGGAGGGATTGGGGGCAGGAGGAGAAGGGGACGACAGAGGATGAGATGGCTGGATGGCATCACTGACTTGATGGACGTGAGTCTGAGTGAACTCCGGGAGTTGGTCATGGATAGGGAGGCCTGGCGTGCTGTGATTCATGGGGTCGCAAAGAGTGGGACACGACTGAGTGACTGAACTGAACTGAACTGAAGGAGTTTGTCTTTCTTCTGCCAGCAGGGGGAGCCAGAGAAGGGATAGGACCAGAGTATAAAATAGTTTCATTCTCCAAAGTTTTAAGAAATATTGTCCCTAGTCAAGGGTCATACCCGTTCCAGAAAGCCATCAATATTGCTTGAGGAAGAAATTGCACTAGGTCTTCCAGATATCTTTATATTCTTTGTTTTTTAATTAAATAATTAAGTCATATGTTTATAAATAAATGCTGTCCTGTAATAACCTTCCAACACTCTGGAAACAAGCATGGCTTTGTGGTGCCCTGCTGAGTTTCCTTCTGTTGTGTCTCCAGAACTCTGGACCCTCCCAAACACAGGCCTCAAGCAAAGTGTGTCTTCCTCTCCTGGGTTCTGGTGTAGTTGGTCATTTCTTTTCTCACATTCTGCCAACTGCAGCGCTGTTAAACATAGCTCCTGGAAAGAGGTCTGTAGTGGGGGGGCTCTGTTCTATTCAATGTTTTTTGTCAATAACCTGGATGAACTCATCAAAAGTATTCAAATGCTCCACAGTTTCAAAAAGAAATTTGTGTACATTGGATAGAGTGAGCAATGTTCAGGGACTTCCCTGGTGGTCCAGTGGCTAAGACTCCATGCTCCCAGTGCAGGGACCTGGATTCTATCCCTACTCAGGGAACCAGATCCCACATGCCGCAACTGAAAGATGCCACGTGCCTCAACTGAACATCAAAGGTCCCATGTGTCACAACTGAGACCAGTGCAGCCAAATAAATCATTTTTTTTTTTAAAGAAGCAATCTTCCAAAGTCTTGCAGAGGTTAGAATGGTAGAGGTAAATCAAATGTTGAAATGTTCCACAGATATATGTTGAGTTCTCCATTTAGATTCAGTACTAAAATGAGAAAGTATGGAGGTGGGGGGAGTGAAACATATATCACACAGGGTTATCTCCAGGTTCAAAGGGGCCATGTCTAGAGCATGGTGGTTGCTTAGAAATGGGTCCTTATTACTGAGGATGAAATTATGCTGAAGCCTTCCTCCCACTTTATTGTGGTTGCATTCCCAAATCCCCAGGACAGTTGGTGGCAATTCAGTAGTGACTCTTCCTTGATGCTGTGGAGAGAGCAGTTATAGAATTGTGAGGGATACCACCATGCGAATCCAAGAATGTAAATATCCATCTGAAGCCTGGGCAATGGAGCCAGGGAGCACCTAGCAGGTGGCACTCCCAGAAGAGACAGCATCTGCATGTGCCTGATAAAGAGCTTTGCAATTCCTTTCTCTGAACGGTATGGCATGGATGCACTGCTTCTTCTGGGAAACAGAGGGCCTGGTTTCAGAGGAAACACATTTACAAGGTTTCTTTGTTTCCAGGTGTCCAGTAAGAGAGTTACATTTTACTGATCCTTGTGTTTCTGTCTTTTTATTTTTCTTTTATCATTTAAAATTTTGAGAACAAGCATTTATTTATTTATTGGATTTTCTAACGGAGGATATTCCATTTTTTTTTTAACTGGAGTGTAATTGCTTTACAGGGCTTCCCAGGTGGCGCCAATGATAAAGAACCCAGCTGCCAATGAAGGAGACTTAAGAGACAAGAGGTTTGATCCCTGGATCGGAAAGATCCATTATTTTTGGAAAATATATCCTCATATAAATTTGATAAAGGGAAATATGTTAGCATGTGGCGCTAGTGGTAAAGAACCCGCCTGCCAATGCAGGAGACATAAGAGACACTGGTTTGATCCCTCGGTCAGGAAGATCCCCTAGAGGAGGGCTTGGCAACCCACTCCAGTATTCTTGCCTGGAGAATCCCATGGACAGAGGAGCCTGGTGGGCTACAGTTCATAGGATCACACAGAGTTGGACACAACTAAAAGCGACTTGACATGCACGCAATTGCTTTATGATGTTGTGTTAGTTTCTGCTATAAAACAAAGTATATCAGCTATATGTCCCTCCTGGACCTCCCTCCCATCCCCCCACCTCACCCCTCTGCTGCTGCTGCTGCTAAGTCACGACAGTTGTGTCCAACTCTGTGTGACCCCATAGATGGCAGCCCACCAGGCTCCCGTCCCTGGGATTCTCCAGGCAAGAACACTGGAGTGTGTTGCCATTGCCTTCTCCAGCACATGAAAGTGAAAAGTGAAAGTGAAGTCCCTCAGTCGTGTCCAACTCTTAGTGACCCCATGGACTGTAGCCTACCAGGCTCCTCCGTCCATGGGATTTTCCAGGCAAGAGTACTGGAGTGGGGTGCCATTGCCTTCTCCACCGCTGTAGGTCATCACAAAACACTGAGCTGAGCTCCCTGTGCTATACAGCAGCTTCCCACTAGTTATCTATTTTATATGCAGTAATGTACATATGTCAATGCTACTCT
>NW_011494815.1:3161036-3166430 GCF_000754665.1 Bison bison bison | reverse complement strand
CCCCCCCCCCTTTCTCCCCTGTGTCCACATGTCTCTCTTTATGTCTGGGTCTCTATTCCCGTCCTGCAAATAGGTCCATCTGTACCATTTTTCACATAAGAGTATTAACATATGATACTTGTTTTTCTCTTCCTGACTTATTTCACTCTGTATGACAGACTCTAGTTCCATCCATATCACTACAAATGACCCAATTTCAGGAAACAAGCCTTTATGAGGCCTCCCCTATATCCCAGATGTCATGTTGAATTGGATCAAGTCATAGCTTCCAAGCCACTGTGATCTAACTGAGGATCTGAGATCTTGGACATGACCATATGCTCCACATCCCAGTCTGGGCACAGCCTCTAATCACTCATGTTCATTGAGGGCTTGTTGCATGTCAGGCACCCTCCTGAGCATTTTGTTAGTTCACTTCAACCTCATCTGTCATAGAGTAGGGGCAGCTTGTCTCAGATAATACTGGGGATCAGAGGGGATTACAATGTAACGTGGCCAAAATTACAGCTGATAAATTGTTGAGTTGTCCTCAAAGTCCACACTCTGAACCACTGCCTCAGGTTGCTTCTCCATAAATATGTGCTAAATGGACAAATAAAGAAGACATAAATACATACCATAAAAGAGACGTCGACCAAGCCAAGAGAAACAAGATTATGCCACAGTCATCAGAATATTATGCCAGATATTATGTTTGAGGTTTCATCACTCAGTCATGTCCAACTCTTGAGTGACCCCATTTACTGTAGCCCACCAGGCTCCTCTGTCCATGGAATTCTCTGAGCAAGAATACTGGAGTGGGTTGCCATTTCCTTCTCCAGAAGATCTTCCTGACCCAGGGATTGAGCTTACATCTCCTGCATTGAAGGCAGATTCTTTACCACTGAGCCACTTGGGAAGCTCATGCTTAAGGTAGGACTTGATAAACAAGCAATGGTGATAAGCAGAGGTCAGAGGTGTCATTCTAGGCTTGAGTAGAGGGAGCAAGTGGGTAAACACAGGTGGTCTGAATTGTCAGTTAGGGTGCCTATTCAGTGCTTCCAGGACCCCCTTCTGCTCCATCAGAACTGATTAGACCAGGGCTGTTTATGGACTGAATTGTCCCCCTGCCCCAAGTTCATATGTTGAAGCCCTAGCATCCAGCTTTGTAGAATGTGACTTTATTGGGAAATGGGACATGTAAGAGGTGGGCCTGATGCAATCTGACTGGTGTCTCCTTTAGAAAAGGAGCTAAAGACATAGAGACGCTAGGATGCAGGCGCACAGAGGAAAGGACACGTGAGGACAGAGGGAGAGGGCAGCTCTCTGCAAGCCAAGGAGAGACCTCAGGAGAAAGCACAGCTGCTGAAACTTTGATCTTGGATTTCCGCCTTCTGCAACTGTGAGAAAATAAGAGTTCTGGTTTTTGGATTTTGTTTTGGGGGGCCCTAGGAAACTGATGATACCGCCTTTATGGCAGAAAGTGAAGAGGAACTCAAAAGCCTCTTGATGAAAGTGAAAGAGGAGAGTGAAAAAGTTGGCTTAAAGCTCAACATTCAGAAAATGAAGATCATGGCATCTGGTCCCATCACTTCATGGGAAATAGATGGGGAAACAGTGGAAACAGTGTCAGACTTTATTTTTGGGGGCTCCAAAATCACTGCAGATGGTTATTGCAGCCATGAAATTAAAAGACACTTACTCCTTGGAAGGAAAGTTATGACCAACCTAGATAGCATATTCAAAAGCAGAGACATTACTTTGCCAACAAAGGTCCGTCTAGTCAAGGCTATGGTTTTTCCAGTGGTCATGTATGGATGTGAGAGTTGGACTGTGAAGAAAGCTGAGCGCCGAAGAATTGATGCTTTTGAACTGTGGTGTTGGAGAAGACTCTTGAGAGTCCCTTGGACTGCAAGGAGATCCAACCAGTCCATTCTGAAGGAGATCAGCCCTGGGATTTCTTTGGAAGGAATGATGCTAAAGCTGAAACTCCAGTACTTTGGCCACCTGATGCGAAGAGTTGACTCATTGGAAAAGACTCTGATGCTGGGAGGGATTGGGGGCAGGAGGAGAAGGGGACGACAGAGGATGAGATGGCTGGATGGCATCACTGACTTGATGGACGTGAGTCTGAGTGAACTCCGGGAGTTGGTGATGGACAGGGAGGCCTGGCGTGCTGTGATTCATGGGGTCACAAAGAGTCGGACACGACTGAGTGACTGAACTGAACTGAACTGAGGAAACTGATACAAGGGGTGTAGGATTGAGCCGAAGACAGGAAGGCATAGACTGGCTGTGACGCACCAAGCGGAAGATAAACAGAAGAGCTTTTCTCTTAGCAGGTCTGGGGAAGGAGCCAGGGATAGAGGTTGAAAGGATACCAGGAACTAGAATCAGGATGGTGGTGAGTTGAAGCCCCAAGAGAGCCCCAAGAAACCCTAATAAGCAAAAGGGACTAAGCCAGAGAGAAGAAAGATTAAAGAAAAGGCCAGAAAGGAGAGAGACACGATCAAGAGAGACCACTTGGCAGGAAGGGAAGGAACCTTGCCCAAGAGTACTTCAGTTTCCATCATCTTCCCTGGTTGGGCCCTACCTCTTTCAGGGGAGTAACTGGAAACCCCTTTAATTAAAGGCAACTCGAGTGGATCTCCAAGCTGGCAGAAGGGAAAAGAGGAATGAGCCCTCTGACAAAAGTGAAGGGATGGATAAGAGCCAGGAGGCAGAATAAGTGAGGTGAGAGAAGGGGAGGAGCCACAATTTGTGGGTGATGAGAGTGTGAAGGTGCCATTAACTGGCCTGGGAGCCATAGGATGCAGTGAGTGGACAACAAGGACACCTCTAGTCTAGTTCCCATTTGGCTCTGGAAGGTCATCATGGAAACAGGGTGGCCGTTTAAAATCTATAGGCCATGCTGGGAGATCTTAATACTTCTTAGGAGCAAGAGCCATGATCTGCCGTGATCAGAATATGCTCACTCCTTGGCTTCCTGCATCTCTCTGGGTGTCATTTGGTTCTTGGTCCCACTGACCAGTGCTGGGCTCTTGTTTTGTGTCTCAAGGTCAGACTCCTGAAAGTGATGACCTGCTGGACAGAATGCCCATCGTAGATGACATTGATGTGGTTTATGACTGGCTGTTGTTGGGTCAGGTGCTCAGCCTTGGTTCAATGAGCAGTGCTCTGGGGCACAGAATCTCACAGCACCAGCATGAATGCTCACACCCTTGGCACAGCTCTGTGGGCACAGCAGACTTACTGAGGCTTGGCCAGTCCTGTTAGTGTACTTCCCTTCCTTAAGCCCATGTCTTCTTATCCTTAAAATCAAGAACTTGGATCACACGATGTTTACAAGTCCTCCACATTCTGTGCTGTGTTAGCTAGGGCAACACTAGCTGCTGTAACAAATAGGCCAGCTCTCAACTGATTTATTATAATAGACCTTTATTTCCTGCTCACGGACAGGTGTAGAGCAATAGTCCCCAGCCTTTTTTGTACCAGGGACTAGTTTCATGGGAGACAATTTTTCCATGGACCGTGGAAGGGGATGGTGTTGGGGTGATTCAAACCCATTACATTTATTGTGTACCTTATTTCTATTATTATTTGGTGATATATAATGAAATAATTATACAACTCATCATAATGCAGAATCCGTGGGAGCCCTGAGCTTGTTTTCCTGCAACTATATGGTTCTATCTGGGGGTGATGGGAGACAGTGACACCCGAAGTGTGATATTTATGTCCAGTCTACTCCATAATCTCATTTTCCTTGCTGTCACTGCAGAAAAGCCTGCTTCACAAAGATGAGGTATTGAAAACGGAAGCAGGCTCTCCGGTGCTTTTGCAGCAATCTCAGGACATTCCTCCTCGACTTTAATCCACAATAGATGGAGATTTCAAGTTGTCTCAAACATACTTTTAAGGCCACCGTCATTTGCCGTCTCAAGCCATTGATCCTCTTATAGCATAAACAAGGTCTATTCAGCTGGCTTATTCACAAATGGGTCATGGATCCATTCCTTCCCAGTTTGGGGGGCTTTTGTGGTTGGGAAGTAATGTTTAAATTCTTTTGAATGTTGAGATAGGTGATCATGCATCAGCTTGGAGAAAGAAGACCCTGGCTCAGTCTCTTTCAAAATCTCTGCTAATGTTTGAAACATGTCAACAATCCTGATGTTCACTCATCACCCTCATAATTCCAATTTGGCTTTCAATGTAGCTACTTTATCTGCCAGCTGAACACAGTTGTTTTTCTCTCCTGAGATGATGGACTGAGTTCCTCAAACAGGTTGAACAGGTTTATCGACTCATTCTGTGTCACTGAAATATGCTGCCAATGGTGACTGTTTTTCTAAAAGAAATCTCTAGAACTGGTCTCATAACTCAAAAACTCTGGCCAGCAACCTACCTTTAGAAAGTCATCTCATCTCTCCACATAAGCCTTCTCTTATGAGATGAGATGCTTTGAGTTCAAATGGATGCTTTGCGTCCATCTCCTCATAGAGCTGCATGAAGAGACCTGAGTTAAGGGCATGTAATCGAAAAAGCAAGAGAGTTCCAGAAAAACATCTATTTCTACTTTATTGACTATGCCAAAGCCTTTGACTGTGTGGATCACAATAAACTGTGGAAAATTCTGAAAGAGATGGGAATACCAGACCACCTGACCTGCCTCTTGAGAAATTTGTATGCAGGTCAGGAAGCAACAGTTTGAACTGGACATAGAACAACAGACTGGTTCCAAATAGGAAAAGGAGTATGTCAAGGCTGTATATTGTCACCCTGCTTATTTAACTTATATGCAGAGTATATCATGAGAAACGCTGGGCTGGAAGAAGCAAAGCTGGAATCAAGATTGCCGGGAGAAATATCAATAACCTCAGATATGCAGATGACACCACCCTTATGGCAGAAAGTGAAGAGGAACTAAAGAGCCTCTTGATGAAAGTGAAAGAGGAGAGTGAAAAACCTGGCTTAAAAGTCATCATTCAGAAAACAAAGATCATGGCATCTGGTCCCATCACTTTATGGCAAATAGATGGGGAAACAATGGAAACAGTGTCAGGCTTTATTTTTTGGGGCTCCAAAATCACTGCCGTTGGTGATTGCAGCCATGAAATTAAAAGACGCTTACTCCTTGGAAGTAACCTTGGACCAACCTAGATATCATATTAAAAAGCAGAGACATTACTTTGTCAACAAAAGTCCATATAGGCAAGGCTATGGTTTTTCCAGTGGTCATGTATGGATGTGAGAGTTGGACTATAAAGAAAGCTGAGCACCGAAGAATTGATGTTTTAGAACTGTGGTGTTGGAGAAGACTCTTGAGAGTCCCATGGATCGCAAGGAGAGCCAACCAGTCCATCCTAAAGGAGATCAGTCCTGGGTGTTCATTGGAAGGACTGATGTTGAAGCTGA
>NW_011494815.1:3149583-3160936 GCF_000754665.1 Bison bison bison | reverse complement strand
CAATACTTTGGCCACCTCATGCGAAGAGTTGACTCATTGGAAAAGACTCTGATGCTGGGAGGGATTGGGGGCAGGAGGAGAAGGGGACGACAGAGGATGAGATGGCTGGATGGCATCACTGACTTGATGGACGTGAGTCTGAGTGCACTCCGGGAGTTGGTGATGGACAGGGAAGCCTGGCGTGCTGCGATTCATGGGGTCTCAAAAAGTTGGACACGACTGAGCGACTGAACTGACTGAACTGACTGACTTTAATGTGGTTGATAATTTTAATCACATCCTGCAAAGCATTGTTAAATTCAGGTGACTTTTTTCAGCTAGCCAGTATTTCTCTATGGATGACACAGTGCATAGATTCATATTCAGAATTGACCTGAGACGTGAAACCAGAAAGTCATCTGGTCATGGCAGCTACTTCATCTGTGCATATAACAACACAAAATGACCAATCCAGTTTTCCTGATATGTAATCATCCAAATAATGCTCAAAATTCTCCAAGCCAGGCTTCAACAGTACATGAACCGTGAACTTCCAGATGTTCAAGCTGGTTTTAGAAAAGACAGAAGAACCAGAGATCAAATTGTCAACTTCTGTTGGATCATCAAAAAAGCAAGAGAGTTCCAGAAAAACATCTACTTATGCTTTATTGACTATGCCAAAGCCTTTGACTGTGTGGATCACCACAAACTGTGAAAAAACTGGGAATACCAGACCACCTGACCTGCCTCTTGAGAAATCTGTATGCAGATCAGGAAGCAACCATTAGAACTGGACATGGAACAACAGACTGTTTCCAAATAGGAAAAGGAGTATGTCAAGGCTGTATATTGTCACCCTGCTTATTTAACTTATATGCAGAGTATATCATGAGAAACGCTGGGCTGGATGATTGCTGGGAGAAATATCCATAACCTCAGATATGTAGATGACACCCCCTTATGGCAGAAAGCGAAGAAGTACTAAAGAGCCTCTTGATGAAAGTGAAAGAGGAGAGTGAAAAAGTTGGCTTAAAGCTCAACATTAAGAAAACTAAGATCATGGCATCTGGTCCCATCACCTCATGGCAAATAGATGGAGAAATAGTGAAAACAGTGACAGACTTTAGTTTTGGGGGCTCCAAAATCACTGCAGATGGTGACTGCCACCATAAAATTAAAAGACACTTGTTCCTTGGAAGAAAAGTTATGACCAACCTAGACAGCATATTAAAAAGCAGAGACATTACTTTGCTGACAAAGGTGCATCTAGTCAAGGCTATGGTTTTTCCAGTAGTCATGTATGGATGTGAGAGTTGGACTATAAAGAAACCTCAGTGCTGAAGAATTGATGCTTTTGAACTGCGGTGTTGGAGAAGACTCTTGAGAGTCCTTTGGACTGCAAGGTGATCCAACCAGTCAATCCTAAAGGAAATCAGTCCTGAATATTCATTGGAAGGACTCATGCTGAAGCTGAAACTCCAATACTTTGGCCACCTGATGTGAAGTACTGACTCATTGGGAAAGACTCTGATCCTGGGAAAGATTGAAGGTGGGAGGAGAAGGGGACGACAGAGGATGAGATGGTTGGATGGCATCACGGACTCAATGGACATGAGTCTGAGTAAACTCCAGCAGTTGGTGATGGACAGGGAGGTCTGGCGTGCTGCAGTCCATGGGGTTGCAAAGAGTCAGACATGACTGAGTAACTGAACTGAACTGAATCACTCAAAGACTTGAATAGTTCTGCAGCTGTGGTGTTGGTCAGCAACAGAAGTGCACATAATATAGCCTCAAGCACACCCTCAAAACAAGCACTGTTGCCTTGATGTCAACATTGGTAGACTCGTCAGTGTCAGTACTGTATGCCACAGTAACTCATTAATCCTTTCTAACAATTGAGCCTCAACATCCCCTGCTGTTTCATCAATTCATCTAGTTATGGTGCCAGTTGTGAAAGAGGAACATGTGCCACCATTTGAACTGAAGCCTCTCCTAAAAGTTCATGACAAATGTCCTTAGCAGCAGGCATGATGAACTTTTTAGCAAGAGTAAAGTGCTTCTTAGCTTTACCAATGAGGTTAGCCACTAAGAATCATGCTCTCAGTGCAGACACATTGGACGAAGTGATCGCCTTCAATAATTGTTTCTGTTCTTCATGTTCATGGTTTTTTTTTTTTTTCTTTTAAAAGACTCCAAAGTCTTGTCTTTTAATGCAGGGTGCTTGGTCTCCATGTGGAATAGTTTTGAAGGTTTCAGGGCTTTATTGTATAGCCAGTCACCACATATTATACAAAGCAGGGTTGGAGAATGTGAATCACCTGTTGCAACAAACCCATAATTTAAGTTGGACTCGGTATTTTCTATTAAATACAGTTTTCTTTTTGTTTGCAGTCTTAGAGGCTTCTGCTGTCTCATCATTAGGTTTTTCCCCAAGCTCTCTAGCAACATTTGTTTTTTCCTCATTTTGGCTAGGGTTAGCTTGCAGGCTTCGGAGAAGGCAATGGAAACCCACTCCAGAACTCTTGCCTGGAAAATCCCATGGACGGAGGAGCCTGGTAGGTTGCAGTCCATGGGGTCATGAACAGTCGGACACGACTGAGCGGCTTCACTTTCACTTTTCACTTTCATGCATTGGAGAAGGAAATGGCAACCCACTCCAGTGTTCTTGCCTGGAGAATCCCGGGGATGGGGAGCCTGGTGAGCTCCCATCTATGGGGTCTCACAGAGTCGGACACGACTGAAGCGACTTAGCAGCAGCAGCTTGCAGGCTTACCAAAACTGTGACTGAGACAAGTGTTCAGTGCAGGAAAGAGGCATGGATGGGAGTGGTAAATAGAATAATGAGTGGGCCATGCACAAACTAAAATAAGTTGGATTATTGCCACTGTCTGATGTTTTGATATGAGTCTGCAAGCAATTGATTTATTATGGTCTCTGTGCAGTCAAGCCTGTCTAATGATAATCTGTATTTGCAGCCACTCCCTAGTGCTAGCATTACCACCTCAGCTCCACCTCAGATCACTAGGTATTCAGGTCTCACAAGGAGTGCACAACCTAGATCCCTCACATGTCCAGTTCACAGTAGGGTTTGCACTACTATGAGAATCAGATGCCACTGCTCATCTGACAGGAGATGGAGCTCAGGCAGTAATGCCGGTGATGGGGAGTGCCTGTAAATACAGGTGAAGCTTTGCTTGCTTGCCTGGTGCTCACCTCCTGCTGTGTGGCCGGGGTCCTAACAGGCCATGGCCCAGTACCGGTCTGTGACTCAGGCATTGGGGACCCCTGGTATAGAGGACAGTTTCCTCTACATGGTGATTTAGGGACCTAGGCTCCTTCCCTCCCATTCCTTTCAGGCCTTTGAATCCTAAACCAGCAGATGGGGAAGGAGAGGGTAGAAAGACACACTTGCTTCTTAACTGTCTTAGCCCAGAAGTAATGCACATCACTTCTCACAGTCCACTGGTAGCCTTGGTCCCGTGTTTGTTCCTAGATGCTGGGTGGGCTGGGAAATATGCCCCTGGGTTGGGAAGGTCCTTGCCAGCAGCAGCTTCACTTTATGGCAAGGGAGTAGGAATTCCTGGTGGACAGCTAGCCCTGGTTCTGCTACAGGAGTAGGGTTCTGTTTTGAATTTGTCTCTAGCCCCTCCTCCCAGCAAATGGTCTTGTTTCTAGAGAGAATCTTGAAGGCAGTGGTCCTAATTTCCTAGTTTATTGCCTTGAGGCAGAGTAGGCAGAGTCCTACTTTATTGCCTGTAATAATTTTTACAGCTAGCTAAAGAGGCCTCAGCTGCTGAACAAAGCCTCAGTATCTCAAGGATCCAGTGCCCACAGCCAGCAGGTACTAAAAAAGATTGCAGGAGTCTCAGAAAGAGAAAATAGGAAGGAAGTTCCTGATTTTGAATGAGAAAGCATGGGAAGGGTGGAAGAGCCAAAGAATAGCCAGTAGTGTTCCCAAACAAGGAAGGAGGCCACCACATACTGTCATTTCTCTGGTAAATATTTGACTATATGTTTGTTTTTCTCCGAGGAATTTTGGATGATGTGACATAAACTGGGCAGAACATCAGAATATCAGAAGCACTCAACAAGAGGCCAGAGAAGCCCAAAGAACAATTCAGAGAAGCAGACTGCTCACCAGGGTGGCAAGCAGTGCTTTTCCACCAAGATGTTTCCTCCAAATGCAAGGTGAGTTATCAGGGCCCAGCTTGAGACAAGTCATGCTGGACAATAGAGTTTTCCTGGCAACTGTCTTCTTTTTTAATTAAAAAAGTAATTTTTTACTTTTGTACAGTTGAAGTACAGTTGATGTACAACATTAATTATAGTTGCACAGTGTAGTGATTTATAATTTTTAAAGGTTATACTCTATTTATAGTTATAGAATACAGACTATATTCCATGTGAAAGTGAAGTCGCTCAGTCGTATCTGACTCTTTGTGACCCCATGGACTGTAGGCTACCAGGCTCCTCCGTCCATGGGCTTTTCCAGGCAAGAGTACTGGAGTGGGGTGCCATCGCCTTCTCCGGGGGATCTTCCTGACCCAGGGCTCCAACCCAGGTCTCCTGCATTGCAGGCAGACGCTTTACTGTCTGAACTAGTAGGGAAGCCCTATATTCCCTATATTGTACAATATATCCTTGTAGTTTATTTTATGCATAATAGTTTGTACCTCTTAATTTCCTACCCCTGTTTTGCCTCTCTCCCCTTCCTTCTTGCCACTGCGTGCATGCAGGCGTCAAGTCATTTCAGTCGTGTCTGACTCTTTGCAACCCTATGGACCATAGCCAGCTAGGCTCCTCTGTCTGTGGGATTCTCTAGGGAAGAATAACAGAGTGGGCTGCCACGCCCTTCTCCAGGGGATCTCCTCCACCCAGGATCAAAGCCACATCTTTTACGTCTCCTGCATTGGCAGACAGGTTCTTTATGACTGGTGCCACCTGTGAAGCCCTCCCTCTCACCACTGGTAACCACTAATTTGTTCTCTATATCTATGGGTCTGGCTTTTTGTTGCTGTTGTTGTTATATTAACTAGTTTGTTGTATTTTTTAGATTCTACGTATACAGGATATCAACTGATATTTGTCTTTCTCTGTCTGACTTATTTCACTTAGCATAACTTCCAAGTCCATCCATATTGTTGCAAATGGCAAACATTTTGTCCTTTTTGTGGCTGAACAGGATATCTTCTTTATCCATTCATCTGATGATGGACACTTGAGTTGCTTCCATGTCTTGGCTGTTGTGAATAGCACTGCTACAAACATTGTGGTGCATGTATCTTTTCAACTTAGTGTGTTTGTTGTTTTCAGATATGTAGCCAAAAGTGAAATTGCTAGGTCAATATGGTAGTCTGTTTTTAGTTTTTTGAGAAACCTGGTGACTGTCTTTGTTATTGGTGATTCATGGAACTGGGAAGAAGGCGTGGTTTATGTAATTTGGCAGGGGGCACTGAGCAGAGAACCACAGGTAGGTTCTTGGGTCAGTGAACAGATTTCAGTTTGTCTTCATTCTGAAGTTACAGAATGGGAAGATCCCAGAGGATCTGGGTTTGGAACCTGGCTCTGTAGTTTCTAGTAGATCTTAAAGCCTCAGTTTCCTCATCTATTAATCAGTTTCCTCACTTATTAACCCCTGTCCTAACCCATAGCTTTGTGAAGATCATATGAAAAAATAATATGAAAGGCATTTGAGAGCTGTAAAGTCATGTCTAGACGTTATGAATTAAGAATTCTCACTCAAACATTTAAACTTAAACATTTCATCTTCAGTTCAGTTCAGTCTCTCAGTCGTGGCCAACTCTTTGCGACCTCATGAATTGCAGCACGACAGGCCTCCCTGTCCATCACCAACTCCCGGAGTTCACCCAAACTCATGTCCATCGAGTCGGTGATGCCATCCAGCCATCTCATCCTCTGTCGTCCTCTTCTCCTCCTGCCCCCGATCCCTCCCAGCGCCAGGGTCTTTTCCAATGAGTCAACTCTTCACATGAGGTGGCCAAAGTACTGGAGTTTCAGCTTTAGCATCATTTCTTCCAAAGAAATCCCAGGGCTGATCTCCTTTAGAATGGACTGGTTTGATCTCCTTGCAGTCCAAGGGACTCTCAAGAGTCTTCTCCAACACCACAGTTCAAAAGCATCAAACATTTCATCTTAAATGATTCTAAAACTAAAAAGACTACTCAAAAAGTAGAACCATTGCTTCCTGGTATCAGGGGATTCTCCGTTTAGATTGTTGCAAGATGTTATTGTGGGGAAGGAAAAAATAATATTTCCTCTATCCTTCTAGGTTCTTGACAAAGATACTCCTATAATAAAAAAAGATTAACAGGAGATAAACAAAAATTTAATAACATGTATACCTTCTGTATGGGCTCCCCAGGTAGTGCTAGTTGTAAAGAACCTGACAGCCGATGCAGGAGATGTAAAAGGCACAAGTTTGATTACTGGGTTGGGAAGATCTCCTGGAGGAGGGCATGGTAACCCACTCCAGGATTCTTGCCTGGAGAATCCCATGGACAGAGGAGCCCGGCAGGCTAGAGTCCCTGGAGTCGCACAGAGTTGGACATGACTGGAGCAACTTAGCACACGTGCACGTGTACACCTCCTGAATACGTGGGAGATACCTAGGAAAACTGAGTTAACTCTCCCAAATGACTGAAGTTGTCACCCTAAATACCATCTTCAGCTAAAGACAAAAAAAGATGTTAGGGTGAGGAGTCAGTTATTAGGAAAAGCACAGTAAACAAGGGTAAGGTTATGAAAGAAATAAAAATGAATGGTGCTTTTTAGGACAGTTAGGAATGGAAGGGAGCAAAAAAAAAGGGGGGGCCTTTGTCTTCTTCAATCACCCATTTTTCGCATGGTAACTCTGCTTGAACTTGCCAAACATGGGTGAAAACACTTCCATACACTCTCTCCAAAAAGGGGGTAGCTACCAGATGCAGACCATTCTTCTCTGAACAGTAAGCTCCAATTGAAGGGGTAAGGTCAAGGCAAAGGAGAATAAACAGAGATCTGGACACCCAGAGGAGGAAACAGGGAGGCCCTGGGAGGAGATGGAACAAAGAACCAGGCCAGAGATGAAAGGCCAGTCAATAGCTCATCTTAAAGTTATCACGTGTGTTTGAGTCCCACCAAGAACAAGTGATAGTCTCCCTCTGACTGGTGTTCTCTGAGGATCCAGTGAGACCTTGGTGATGAGGGTTCTTTATAAACTGTAAAGCTCTGTTATTTACTACAGTGCCCTGCTCAAGACAGGAAAATTCTTGCAGTCCTTCTGCCCTGGGAAAGAGCTCTGTTCCCAACTTGGCTGAGCCGATTCTGTCTCTCTGAGTCAGTTGACCAGCTGGTTAAACAGTGGAGCCAAGACACCCAGCCAGGAGTCCAGCTCCTTGGTTCTGTGGCTCCTGTGTCTCTTGATAATGTCAGACCCCACATCCAGGAGGGACCCCAGGGTCTGCTGGGGGCCAGGCTGCTGCCTGGAATACTCCACTCCCACCTCATGAAACAGCATCTGTGGCAGGTATTCGTAGGGAAGGTGGAAGCAGGCCTGAGGCCTAGCAAGCATGGTACTTCTCAGTTAACAAATCACCATTCCTATCGGTTCTCTAAGGATCTAGGAAAGTGCTGGCATCCCATCCATTCTACAGATAAAGCAACCAAGGATTCAGCAGGAGAAATGATTCACCCCAGCTCACGAGGTTTGTAACTCCAAATCCCAGGCTTTTCCTCTGGGTAGATCTGAGGACTCACACGTGCATGAAAACAGCCCATAGTCACCTTCTGATGGAGGTTACCAACCAGAGCTGATCGTCCCCAGCTGTACATGCATGAGTGTTCAGTCACTTCAGTCGTGTCTCACTATTTGCTACCCCATGGACTGTAGCCCGTCAGGCTCCTCTGTCCATGGGATTCTCTAGGCAAGAAGACAGGAGTGGGTTGCCATGCCCTCCTCCAAGGGATCTTCCTGACCCAGGAATCGAACCCAAATCTCTTGCATCTCCTGCATTGCAGGCAGATTCTTTACCTACTAAGTCACCTGGGAAGCCTCATCCTAGCTGTACAGCAAGGTCCAGATGAGTAGTCCAGGGAGTAGTCATGGCAAAGGAGAAAAAAACCGATTTGGACACACAGAGAAGACAGACAGCGGCCCTGGGGAAAAAATGGAATCAAAACAGGATATCAGTGTGTCTCTCATTGTAGAACTTCTCCTGATTCTCAGAGAGTCACTGAGAGCAATAGATAGGGACAGAGCAGCAAGCAATGGAGAGAGAAACAGACAGAAGGGCACATGGGACTGACTTTCTGGGGAAGCTGTCAGAGGCAAGCCTGAGGGGGATGCAGACTCTGCCGCTCACTGGCTGGGAAGCCTGGATGTGTTTCCTTACCTTCTGCTGCTTCCGTTTTCTCATAGGTGAAATGGGGTGATGATAGTACCTCTCACAGGGCTATCATGAAGCTCAAATTAGTTAATAAAAGCATATCCTTGAGGGATAGCTTGACATACTGTAGGCCCTTGAGAAACGTTAACTTTCCATCTATCCATTTAGGAAGTATTAGTGGGCACCAGGGTTTCCCTGGTGGCTCAGATAGTAAAGAATCTGCCTGCAACTTGGGGGACCTGGGTTTGATCCCTTGGCTGGGTTTGATCCCCTGGAAGAAGGCATGGCAACCCATTCCAGTATTCTTGCCTGGAGAATCCCATGGAAAGAGGAGCCTGGTGGGCTACAGTCCATGCGGTTGAAAAGAGTCGGACACGACTGAATGACTAAGAATAGTGGGCACCTGTCATTGCCACATGCTGGGTCAGGAGCAAGCACATGAGAAGAATGAGGAAGGTCCCTGCCCCTAGGGAGCACCTCCTCTAGTGGGGGACACAGATGTATGAAGACTTTTCCACAAAGTGGGCTCCCTGCTGTGATTGTGGACTGAGTCCCACGCAGTCCAACTATCTCAGTTCACAAGTAACCAAACTGAGACCCTGGGCTCATCTGAGACTAGGAAGCCACTGCACTTTTAGGAGCAGGGCTGGGGGGGCTCAAAGTGGTATTTCCTGGCCAGGTGCCTTTGCATGAGGGCCTCAGAGGAGGCTGGTGGCTCTGGAGGACAGAGGGGCCATTCTGGGCAAGATTGCTGTGTTCTTCCCGCCCTGCTCCCCACAACCTGTAGCGTGGAGCGGGACATTGATCACGGGGCCAGGTGTGCAGAGCACTCAGGCTACTGGTTAACCAGGTGAAGGACTTCAGTCCACTGTGTGATCAGGAACCCAGGGCAGGGGAGTTCCAGACAATCCCTCACCTAGCAGGCGGCCAGGGACACCAGGTCAGCTCCCCATGGACATGCACTGGATTGGAGCTGAGGGGGCACTCAGTCTGGAGAGGGCGGACCCCAGATGCTCTGAGGACAGAGGAGCAGATGGGGTCTGGCATATGAGGAGGTAGAAACAGCCAGTGAGAGTCCCTCTCCAACCCAAGAAAGAAAACTTTTCTTTGGTCCAAAAGCAAGGAATTGTACTGATAGAATAGATTATCACGCACAATTTACAAATAACAAATATACAATGATCTTTCTTTCAAACTGCACAGACCCAATTAAATCTCACAGAATGCTTTCATTGATTTTTGCCAGAACTCTTGTATATGTAGTCAACCTGCCATTGACCCATGAGTTTATTTCCGACATGAGTGTTGGTTGATATATTTATTGACATTAATGAGTAAGACAAATGTGCAACAGTGGAAACAAGGTGTGAGTCAGAATTTCATTTTCCAGAAACTCTTTTTTGGATGAATGAGATAAGAATTTTAAATTCTAGAAGAATATTTCCTTTTTTTTTTTTTTGCTCTTCATAATGTAATGGCTACAAACATGTTTAAAGTTAATCTGCCTTGTTAACATTTTCTCTGTCACTTTCTAGACAGTCTCAGAACATAAATCAGAGCCTGATTTGTAGTGCTCCCCCATCTCCCTGGTGTAAGTACTCCCAGCCTGGCTGATTTCAAGCTAATGATGTGATGTCGCTGAATGGAGGTGTGAAGGGAGGCACGAGAGTAGCACAATCCATAACATAGAGTTTTCATCCTGCACATATAACAGATGTAGATAACCTCCAGAGATAAATCACAGCAAAAGGTAGCAAAGTAATTAGGAGGTGATGGGTTTTCAGGCTTTACTACTTTCCTTTTTAATAATTTATTTAATTATGCATTTGTATATTTTAATTTTTACCAATGGTGGTGTTTACAAACTAGCTTGCAAAATTCCTGATAATGTGACAGTCCTAAGCTGATACAAGCCAGCTTGAGCATACTATCACATCTGCCTCCAGCTCCAGGCAGGACTAGGAGGAGACTGTGTGTTAGGGGATTGAAGGGATTCACAGAGGTGGGGCTGGACTGACCCCAGAGACCCTGGCACACAGGCCGCCTCATTGCTGGAGGCATCACATGGACAGGCATGCTCATGCACACACATGCACACACACACACAAACACACTGCACACACCTCTTCCTCCTTCTCAACCCTTCTCTGCTCTCAGCAGTGGGAACCAGTTCCCTTTTTTCTGCCCCCAGGATGGCCGGTGCCACTCTCACAGAGCACCTTGAGCTGGACTTGAAATAACCTGGGCTTTGTGACGTTTTCTGCTCACTGGCCTTCTTTGGGCCTCAACTTCCTGAGGGAAGTTCCCATGGAATTTAACAAACATGCCCTAATCCTGTCTGTGCCAGGTGCTGGGCTGGATTTAGGATCAGAGATGAGTCAGCCGCAGCCCAGAAGGTCAGCGAACTCTCGGAGCTCTGAGGAGCCACGTGAGCTAGCAGCGGGGGCTGGGAGGATGGTGTCATACTGCGGTGCCTGGCTCCCAGCCTCGCCTCCTCCTGGGCCAGTTAGGAAACCTCTCCTGGCTCCAGTTCCTCATTTTGAAAAGGAGTTATTACAATCTGCTTAATGGTATGGACCTAACAGAAGGAGAAGATATTATGAAGAGATGGCAAGAATACACAGAAGAACTGTACAAAAAAGATCTTCATGACCCAGATAATCACGATGGTGTGATCACTCACCTAGAGCCAGACATCCTGGAATGTGAAGTCAAGTGGGCCTTAGAAAGCATCACTACGAACCAAGCTAGTGGAGGTGATGGAATTCCAGTTGAGCTATTCCAAATCCTGAAAGATGATGCTGTGAAAGTGCTGCACTCAATATGCCAGCAAATTTGGAAAACTCAGCAGTGGCCACAGCAATAGAAAAGGTCAGTTTTCATTCCAATCCCAAAGAAAGGCAATTCCAAAGAATGCTCAAACTACCGCACAATTGCACTCATCACACACGCTAGTAAAGTAATGCTCAAAATTCTCCAAGCCAGGCTTC
>NW_011494815.1:3148463-3149007 GCF_000754665.1 Bison bison bison | reverse complement strand
TCATGGCATCCGGTCCCACCACTTCATGGGAAATAGATGAGGAAACAGTGGAAACACTGTCAGACTTTATTTTTCTGGGCTCCAAAATCACTGCAGATGGTGACTGCAGCCATGAAATTAAAAGACGCTTACTCCTTGGAAGGAAAGTTATGACCAATCTAGATAGCATATTCAAAAGCAGAGACATTACTTTGCCAACAAAGGTCTGTCTAGTCAAGGCTATGGTTTTTCCAGTGGTCATGTATGGATGTGAGAGTTGGACTGTGAAGAAGGCTGAGTGCCAAAGAATTGAGGCTTTTGAACTGTGGTGTTGGAGAAGACTCTTGAGAGTCCCTTGGACAGCAAAGAGACCCAACCAGTCCATTCTGAAGGAGATCAGCCCTGGGATTTCTTTGGAAGGAATGATGCTAAAGTTGAAACTCCAGTACTTTGGCCACCTCATGCAAAGAGCTGACTCATTGGAAAAGACTCTGATGCTGGGAGGGATTGGGGGCAGGAGGAGAAGGGGACGACAGAGGATGAGATGGCTGGATGGCATCACCTG